>NC_050584.1:11661590-11963181 GCF_013368585.1 Megalops cyprinoides
ACCTTCCATTTGACGGCAACAAGAAACGAACTGCATTACCATAGTTATTGGCTTGTGAACCACAGAGCTGCAGCTGACACCAGCGTCTATATGACTATGGGCTGCTTTCCTTTTCTCTCCCTGTGTGGCCTAAAGAGTACTCTCTGCAGCGAGATCCAGCAAGGCTTCTCACAAAGCCCCACCGAGTACGCTTACTGAAGTAACGCCAACTGCGTGCAAAAATAGGGCCGCTAAGTAAGATAACATCTACGTTACTCACTATTTGGCCCTCAGCACACATCAGATTGTGAGATCGTTAAAAAAAAAACAGCTTATCTTATTTTCTTTAGTTGAGCTTGTTCTCCTTGATGTTACGGTCGATTTCCATTATGATTTCAGCACACGAGGACAGCTACTGGTTTCAAACAGCCCCAAACTACTGACCCCTGTTAGAAAATGACTCCCAAGCTACTTTCAAGTTTGGCTTACATTAACACAAACTAAATATTAACAGAGATGTACTCCACGGGTTTTGATGTATTTTCTGTTCTCCAGGAGTGTACATGTCTAATTTTTTGGTGGGCTTTTTTCAAAGCCTGCCAAGCCTATGATGTAGATGTCTCTTTTATTGGCCAGGCATGCCATCTGAGGTCTGGGGTCCCAGAGGGGTGTGTGTGTGTGTGTGTGTGTGTAGGGGGGACAGCGAGGCCAGTGGGGGGGGCCTGTTAGAGCGATCTGGTGTCTGCAGCAGCAGGTGTGTGTCTGAGCGGCCGTCGGGCACAGAGCGAGTAGATTTAGAGGAGGAAGCCCACGTCAGATGGGGGAGATGGATTTCTCCTGAGGGATCCGATAAATAAGGAAAAAATATCTTTGAAAAAGGAAACGCAGCTGTTTCCAAAGGAGAAGTCAAAATATTGCTGCTGTGCATTCCAGAGCCGAAAGGTAGAGGGACAGAGCTTCTCTCTCTCTCTCTCTCCCTCTCTCTGTCCCTCTTTCCATCTCTTTCTTTCCCTCCCTCTCTCTCTCACTCTTTTTTCATTTCTCTCTCCATTTCCCTGTGCCTCTCCCTCTCTCCTTTCCTCTCTCTCCATCTCTCTCTCTCTCTATTACAGAACTTGGGGCAGACCACAATGATACTAAGAGGCTACAAGCACTGCAGGTGCTGTGATTAATCAAAACAGGTGTATCTGAGTCCTCCTGTGTTCGTGGTGGGAGTAAGTGCCTGTTGACTTTACAGGTATCGTAGGCCCTGAGGCTCAAAACAATTAATCATAAAATTACGAAATATCGCTCAATAAATCTAACTGAACTTTGGCGGTAAACCTCATTGAGTTTGTGTGCTTCCGCTGAACTTTCTTCTGTTGGCGTGTTTTGTTGTTGCGCATGTTTACGCACATTCCTCCCACGGGAGATAAGTGGTGAGGTGGGAGTGTTAGCCGTCTGAGCGAGCGCAAACAGCGCATGAGGTGGAGGCGGCGGCTCAGGGCGCGTGGAATGTGCAGACGGGATGGGAGGGGGGCGGCTTCAGGTCCCTGTCGGCCCGCTTTGCAATCTAGGCTGTGATCTCCTCGTGTTTTCGCCCACCGCGTCGTGTTTGGAAAGTCGCCCCCTCCGGCAGCCCGGGGGCTCGTAAATTTGTCAGTGCAGCCTGTAAAACGGGCTCCCCAGTTTGACGGCGCTGGGCACGCCGCTGGTGAGAAAAGGGGGCCCTTGTTTTTTCAGGCACGTCCTCCTCCACCACCTAAGGGGGCCTAGAGAGAACGGGCGGCTGAGTCCAGCGATCCCACGCCGCATCTCCCCCGACATCTTCCGCGGAGGGGTGCCTGCATGCGGTTCATGACCCCGTCTTTCCTATACCCCTCTGCAGAGATATGGACATCAGTCAAGGTCTTTCCCTCTATCTCCCCACAGTCTCCCCATATCTATTTTCCTCTTTCAGTCACATTGTCTGGGCACATGCTTTTAACAGAGTGGATATACATGTTTGCCTTCAACAGTGCAGGCCAGTGTTGTGCTGTGAGAGAAAACCACCTCACAGGTGAATAAGATTGTACATGTAACATTGCTTTGTGGCTGATGGCCACACTTTTATAGCTAACATTAATGCTAATAATTTTTACCATCACCCAACATTTTGGTGTAATGAGCTCTTTTCAAAGGAGGAAAAGACAGTAGTAGTGGTCCCTGCACATAAGCTGGTCATTCTACACCATATGTTGGTCTGTATGTTTCCTATATACACTCTGGTCTTCTTCTCCTCCTCCTTTATCAGGTGTTTGCGTTGAAGCGAAACATGGCTTCTCTGAGGTGCGTGGGGCTGACCTCCGAGGTTTAGCCGAAGTCCCCGCGTGCCACACCGTGAGGGAGGTGCCCTGCCTGGAGGCGGCGGAGCGCGTGGAACTCTGGGTAAAGGCAGCTGCTTCGCATCAACCCACCCCAGCAGTGCTGACTCCAGACATACAGCACCTATCGCACTGAGACATCCATAACTCTCAGGGCTGGGGGCTGTACAGGCCGAGGGGCCAAACGGGGGTGGCGGTGAGGAGGGAGACCGTAGCCACAGTCCTGGCCTCCCCTCTTCTGGTGGTATAGAGGGCAAGAATGGTAAGCGCACCCTAAAGAAAAGGGCCCACTGTTTATATGGCCACATATTTATTACTCGTGGTCACTTTGTTATTTTTACGGCCCTCCATGGCATCTCTGGGAGTCCATCATGGGGAGGACTGGATGGTGGGGCCAGGAATGGGGGTGAGGGGTTTCGCCTGGTTAAGCTTGTATGTCTGAACAGCAACTGATGATGAAAATGATTGAAATAGTTATTTCTCTGATTATCCGTTTGTTCATTTTGGCATATGTATATGTCTGCATGTCAGGCTTTGCAAGTCACCCCAAGGAGTTGTAATTACAATAGCCATCAGGAACAGTCAGTGATACACTGTGTATATCCACTGTGTTCCAAAGTGATGATCTACCTGTTGAAAATGCTTTGTATTTGCCTGTGTGTATGTGACCTTCCTTACTCATGAATCGTGGCATAGTGCACAGTGGCTGAATTTTTCCTGTTATAATATATTGTTACATTACTCCTTTCAGCAATAAGATGGAACACCCTGGTGTGAACCTTGGAGTTTCATGCTCATGTTGTTTGTTTAGTGTTTTTGAGCTGAATACTAAAGGCCTGCCTTTGCAGAAAGCAGAGTCAGGATGGATGTGCGGCGTTTTCCTCTCTGGGGCTGACGCTTGCCCACCCCTAAAGGAAGGGGGGCCCGTATGGGCAGGAGTCACCATCCATCCAAGCTCTTCGAGACACGATCCGCCCGGCAGGGCTGGGTGACGCTGTTTCCGCCCTCCGGCATGCGGCTGGCATGGCCCGGTCCGCTCAGGAAAGCCACCCCGCTGTCAACAAAGGGGCCCTCCTGTTCTCCTGAGTGACCGCAGCTGTCCTGGCCACAGCTCTCCGCCCCGCTTCGGGGCTCGGCGGGTCGCCCGCCCACACAGGGAGAGGCGGCAGGGGACGCACACAGGAGGGATCACAGGTCCGGCGGGGTGTTGCAGCCATTCCTGCCGCGGCCATCAAAACAACACCAGCCGCCGCCGGCTCGCACGGGCTCTGCGCAATCTCCCAGGCTTTGGTATGTCCGTACCGCGTGGCTGTGCAAACAGTGCTACATGCCTGCGCGGGAGATGATATATGGACCCGGTCGCATAACCCTGACGCCCCGCCGGGCGTTATCAGCGCTCCTCTGCAGATCGTTAACTGTGGGGAGTGTGCCGTGTCTCTGCACGTTGGTGGGGGGGGGGGGGGGTGTGTTGGAACGCTCACGGCTTTGCGAGATAAAAACAGAGACACGCGCGACGCTGCTTCTGCGGAATCGCGTTCGCCGCGGCCTCCACCTCGCACTCCTCCGCACCGCATCGCGGATGTTATCTCGCCGGGACGGCCGCGCACGGCTCGAAGAGCTGGCGATAGGATCACAGTGTCACGCGTAGGTGGCTGCAGCACGGGCCCCCTGATTGAGCTTGATTATACTGCCAGTGAAGAACACACTCAAAAGTACACTCAGCTTTGCTGTGTGCTGACTGCCCAGCACTGCCACACAGCTTTCAGACCGAGGGAGACATGAGAGACCAGATACACTCAATTAGAGTACATAAAAAGTAATAAACAGGTCGTAATTGCGCCGGGCTACACTGGATATGTTAAAAATATCAAGAGCATAATGAGCGTGCAGTCTTGCTCAAACTGTAGACAGATACAATGGGGTTTAGTGTTCCTGGGATTCACAAACGCTTCCACATATTGAGTTACAGCGCAGAAAAATCTTCCACTTTTCGGGAAAAGCTTTGGATTGATTATCAGGCAACATAGCAAAAACACAGCTGCTCCAATTATACAAACAGTTGCTCTGATTCACTGAACACCTCTGCCTCACGTATGATTTTTCCATACAAGCGTCTCTTAAAGTGGCAGAACTTGTTGTTCGCAGTTTTAGTTCTGTTTTAAAATGTGCTCTGTTTTGAGCAGGTCTTTGTGCTAAGTCACGGTCAGAACAGGCATGCGAGAGCCGTTCTTGGATGCCTTGGGAATTTTCCCATGAACACTCATAAAAAAAAAAAAAAAACAGGGTGACATTGCACTCTTTTTGAGCAGCATTACTTATGGGATAACCGGCCTTGTGCACAGCCTCCTCAGTCAAACAATTAAGTCTTTGATCAAAGCCAATTGATTATTTGCTTATGCTGGAGCTTTGAGACACATTCTGGTGCGAATAAATGGCTTACCCCCTTAGATTTAGCGCTCGGAAATCCAACCAAGCATTAAAAAAAAAAGAAAAACACACAGACCCAGAATAATCCGGGATTGTCCAGACCCTGCTAATCTTCTGAACCCCTTCTACCTCCGGTCACCTTTTAAGCATTACGGAGATGCTTGGCTGCATACCAGTAGGCTCCGCGGGTGGCATTGCATCACCTAAAGAGAGCCACTGGCAGCTCATGGGCTATGGTGCAGTGAGGTATGGAAGCAGCACAGAGGTAAGCTGGAGCGGAGAGGAGAGGGTGGTACCCCGTCAGCAGATGTTCCTATTAATCACAGCCACTGCCGCAGAGCGAAGGTAAGCCGCAGGATCACAGCTGCACGGCTCTCGCAAAGGGGGGGAGGGGGGGGGGGGGCGGAAAATAACACGACAGCCTTAACGAAAACAAGGATGCGGTGCGAGGCTCAAGCGCTCAGAGGGCCCACGTCCCCCTCCTCAAATTACTTTGACAAATGCGCACCGTCTGAGAGCCGAACAGCTGGAGAGCTCTTTCACGCGCAGTGACAAACAAATCGCCGGGAGATCACACGTCCCGCCAGCGGGAGGCTGGAACGACCCAGCCGCGAAGGCCACCGACGCTCCAGCAGAACCGATAGCGCTGTGCCACTGAGCCTAATCAATGAGCGCCTCGCATCCGCACAGCCACACTCCCACTGTGGGAACTGGCCAAAGACAACGGATTTTTCAAAGTGATATCTGAGGGGCGCGGCTTGCGTTTTCTCCATGTTTCCTCACACTTCTTTACCTGAGACCCTCTGCCGTGAATAATAAATGGAAGATTTACATGAAATAAGATCAAACTTAAATAAAAGGAAGATCTCCTCTGAGAGCTGGTAAACCATATACACTCACAAAAGTGATCCTGTTACCCCACTTTGGAAGGGAGCCCTTCTGTAAAATCACCAATAGATATTTTCTCCTCAGTTCATGCGTACTGTGCTGTCACTGAGCCCAAAGGCTACTTCAGGCTGCGGGACCAGGACATTTATTGCACTGTGCCAATTAAGACCGCAGAAGCACGGGGCAAGTTGGGGCATGTTGAGCGCGAGTTACACACAGCACTGCATCTGTTCACCGCAGAGGGCCAGCACCAGCGTGTCCAGCATGCTGCCAGAGACGGTGCTGTTCTTGCCATTTGTAGACAGTAACAAAAGGAAAGAATGCTTTAGGAAACGCGACCCAAGTATTTTGACATGAGTCAACGGTATATTCACAAAAATAACATTCTCGCAGCAACATGACTCAATCTGAAGAACACAATGGCCAGTCACATCTGTGGAGCTCTGAAAGGTGAGACTATAGGGATAGGTGGGCATGTCAGTCCATCAGAAATGCTTCAAATTTAAACAATACCACTGTCATTGTATTTTTAACTTTGTCCCTTTGTGTGTGTGTGTGTTTGCCTGTTTTTATAATTACTGTATCACCATTAGTATTTTGTAATGTGTGTTTTCATGATGTTTACTGTTGCTGAAATTTAGTTGTAGTTTTCATTTCAAAAGACCCCTGTTTACTGCCTTGGGTATGAATGGAGCTAAAAGGCAACCCATCATCTTCCATGCAACACTACTCAGAAGTCTCAGACAAAGATATAGCCTGCAAGTCGCTCTTGGAATGTCTCCTTCATAAAATGGGGGGATACCAGCATCACCACTTACCCCTCTTTCTTAGCCCACCTGGGCATAACGCATGAGAATGACAAGTGAGTCCCTCTTTAAGTACAATCTCACACATACTAAATAGCTGTCTGGTGACACACAGTAGTTGGCCCTTGCAGTAGCAACAAACCAGATGGAGCCTGCTGGCCCATGTGACATTAATCGCAATTGCATTCAGGGAAATCGGCGTCTCCAAAGTGGTCAGCACTCTGTGTTCTATTAGGGAGATGGCAACATAATCCCTGGGCACCGGATTGGAAAGAAATATGAAATATTGTACAAGACATGATTTACAAAAGCAGATGCACAGATGTGCGGCAGCAACGGACTCATCCCTGACGGTAAATACACACACACACACGCACGCCCACCAGCTCGAGAAAGGCACAGCATCCTCACACAGTAGTCATTAAGTAGCTAAATGTTTACATAAGAGCAGCCCACGAGTCCACAGTTTGATTCTCCAGAGAGTTACCCTTCTGCACCGCAGTTCACCATATAAAGCTCCTGAGGATCATAAATTAGACGTTTTTACAGGGTAGTTCGTCTCATGCATTGTATTGCATCACGTCACCGGCGTAATTGTGCGGTTAGGCTCCGGTTCAAATTTCTCTCAATTCTCCGCAAGCCCAAATTCCTCCGGAGACGCTCCACGGCGTTCTCAATCTGAGTAATGTGACAACAGCCAATGAATGACATCAATGAAGCTAAGTAACTTTGACCAGTGTGTCTGGCATGGATTCTGTTTATCTTCGCGCAGCCTGTTTAGATTGTTTCTGTAAACACTTGCACTGCAAATGGAAGGGACAGCCGTGCCCTTTCATGTTTGACCTTTTATGATTAAAGTGTCCCTTTTAAGTTCGAGGTCTAATTACAGAAATGTAGCAAAACAACACAAACAATAACATACAGTTTATGCACACAAACTATAGCTCGTATCAGCGCATGCCAAGAATAGCTTTAAAACAAATACCATCTTGCCGGTTGTTAATTCGCGTATTTATTTTTGCTGCGGACATGTTTTTAATTTTCTCCTTGCAAACATAAATCATCGGACTGATTGCAAAATATTCTGTGGCTTCTGCTGTTTAGGACGAAACAACCCTTTTTTCTTTAGATGTAATGAGAGAAAATACAACTCGCCGATGATAATACGATGCGTACCCATTTTTATTCAACACAATCCCACTTCATTATCCCAAAACATCTCACCCGTGGTTTCTGGCGCCTTTGCCTTGGGACGTTAGCACAACAGGGAGAGAGGCCGCGGGTGTGCGGCGACGCAATCAACGCTGCGCAGTCGATCATCTCTCCGTTCGCTTCTGTTTGTTGGAATGCATCAGAACACTGGCGCATTTCCCAGCACCTGTAGTCTTGCAGGCCTTCACATCTGCGCAGCTCCCCCGAGACCTTTTACTTTAGCCTACTCCTCTTTTCTCCTGGAGGAATGTCCGCTATAAGGGCTACGGTTGCGGATGCCCAGCCGCACGCGCTATTGTTA
Source organism: Megalops cyprinoides (assembly GCF_013368585.1). Lineage (NCBI taxonomy): Eukaryota > Metazoa > Chordata > Actinopteri > Elopiformes > Megalopidae > Megalops > Megalops cyprinoides. The sequence continues at coordinate 11,669,546 of NC_050584.1, forward strand.
CGCACACACTTCACTCGAGCATTTTTAAGTGCAACTTAACACACGCCTCTTTAGTGGTTTGCATTTGTATAAACGATTAAGTGTGACATTAATAGTTGCCTTGATAAATGACCCTCGGTAATTTGGCCAGCTAATGGCTTTTTTAAAAGTTTGGATACCCGAATTATAGTCTACTTTTTAGAACGTAAAAACATGTTTGAATGAAAATTACGTGCAGAATTCACTTGCTAATAGCCTATTTCCTTGGCTTCCCGTGTTGCCCTTCGCTTCTCGTCAAAGATTCCTGGAAAAAAATCCAGAACAATCTGCAGACGCTCATGGCACCTGTAGATGCTGGGAACTGTTTCAAAATCATAAGACAGTTAACTACGTGAATATTTTCAGCGCATTTCAAGAGACAGAACGATGAAGTTACACTTGCTTACCCAGATTTACAAAGCTCATCACCATGTCGGCATCGTTTAAGAAGGCACTGTCCTGAAAAGTGGCCAGCGGAGGTCCTTGAGTGGTGAACATTGATTTATACTGGTCCAAAAGCCCCTCCACGTCATTTTTCTCCTCGTTTGAAATGGTATTGTATAGATCCAACATGAACAGAGGTGCCGAGTTGTACTTGCCATGTGACAGATGCGGTCGAGGTCTGTGTGGCAGTCCGAGGATGGAAAGAATCTCTTTCTGCATCTCTCTTTTCTCGTGAGTCCGCAGCCGCCGGTGAACAAAGCTCGGGTGTATTTCGTTATTGCCATCAAATAAATAATTGCTGCCTACAATAAGCAAAATACAATACGAGCTCCACCACAACCCCCCGAAAGTGAAAGAGTAGCTTATCATGGTATACCCAGTTTACAGTTAAAAGGGTATTTGTATTTGGTATATGTCTTTCTTTTTCGCGTCGTAATGTGGTTTGAGACTTTTGATGTAACGTTCCCAGACGCGCTCCTCTCTTTATGAAAAATGCAATATCCTTCAGGCCATATGAAATATTATCCAATGCGAAAGGTGTTGATAAGCGGTCCCAAAACTTTTTCGTCCCGATGTATCTCCATCAAGCCCATAACAGGGCTTTCTGCTTGATGCAGCAAAAAGTTGGGTTTTCAAAGTCCGATTTCAGTTAGCTGGCAACCCGAACCAATATCTATGTGGTAAAGGACTGTAAAAAGAGCAATCCTGCCGAATTAAACATTTTAATTTATTGTATGTTTATAGTCAGGTTTACATAGTTAGCAAGCATTTCAGACTGTCTCGTTATCTGTTGTCTTCAGCGACTTTTACAGTTTCCCCATAGTGACTGGCTACGTCGTTCACTGCCTCGAGTGACTAAATAAAGTGGCATTAGCAGGTAGCTAGTAAAGCGCGTGCAGTCACACTGAGTCCGCCCCTTTTCTGCTCACATAGGAGGAGCTTTCGGGGAAATTTCAATTATCGCTGGTCTCTCAGATGACGGGACAGTTCGTTATAAAATGACCATTCTGGATTAAGCGATTCGAGGTATTTCAGTAAGATGATTCTTAATGTTGACTCTGTGCTGGAAAGTAGCCTATTGCACTCGATTGTGTTGGGCACATCAGCAAAGGAATTTTGTAAATTACGATGATTGTAAAGTACTTATACAGTAACATTTTATAATCACAACACACACACCCACAACGTAAATTCAAAATGTGTCCTTTCATGAGTTCATCAAATGATGTCCGGCGGCTCCAATGAAACTTGCTCTCCCCTGATGAAGGCAAACTGCTGTTAAACTTAAGGGTTCCCCTGATTTAACGTGATAGTATTCCAGCTCAGGCACGACCCCTAACGATGAAAAGAAGAACTGCAACAAGACGTTACTAATTAATTAACCTCTAATTTCAGAAACGATTACACTCCCGACAATGTTTTGGCAGCCCGCCATGTTTGTTGCCCAGTGAGAAGAACACGAAGAACACGAACACTACTGATGTATCTGTGATCCGGAGTTGAAGAACAGATGTGGTTTCATAGTTTTTTATGCGAATTATCTTGATTTAAACACTGTAGAGTGAATTCAGTTGGGAGTAGCTACATGCAAACATGCATATACATGTATATAAAACTCAGGATGTTTCATTTAGACTTTCTCATCTGGGATTTATTTCCATTTGTCTGCCAATACAAACGTTGTTTTAATAATCTGCATACTGTCCAGTGCGTGGAATAAAATGCTACATGATAGTATAAACGTTTCATCGCGATGAACATTTATACATTGAATATGCTCAATTCTCTTTCATTTTGTGATCCCAGAGTCTGACTGCATCATGAATTTACAACCCACTGTAGCGCTGTAATTACGGCGATGAGACAAACTGAGTCTTGACAACTTTATAGCACATTGCGCTTGGTCTGGAAGCTATTTGCAAAGAACGGGAAAACGATGATGAATGTGCTGATGAATTATTATTGAAATTGTTTCACGAGGCATACATTTCGTCCCTTTGTTTGCAGGCGTAACCTGAGCACACACAACTCCGAGGACTACTGTTATCAAACCAAAGGATTTCAGCTCAATATTGTTGTGGGGAACTCGAGGCATTCAGACTGAAACTCAGTCAGCGGTATCCACAAGATCAGGTGCGAGACCTTTGAGCTGCGTGTGTTTGTTGTGGTACTGACGTTTTTGCCTTTAGCCTTTGAGTGGAAACAGAGAGCGCGCCCAGCCCCGGAATCTGGTGTTGTGTCTGCAGGGTCTCAGATCCTTTGATGGGAAGGGAACTCCTACCGCTCTGCAGGTAATCTTATCACGGAGAAGTGCAAATCCTGCCATCAAAGCCACAGATACCATCCCTTTCCGTGATTGAGGTGCAGATGGAAAAAGCATGGAAAAGGGGCCCAATATGTCTCAGCTACTCTAAAGACCTATGAAAAGAAATACAAATTACCATAGATATTAAGCAAATAATTCAAATGGTTTCACTTTATTGTGTAACATACAAAGATATATTCCACCTGTCTTTAGCATGTAATAAAGAAAAAACCCAATATGTGTGCATGTGGGAGTGTTTTTAGAAGCTACTCACTTTTAGTATCAATTATACCACCAAGCTGCAACAACAAACATGTTCTGTGGTGTCAATACAGCTTCCCTACGTCTGTCACATAAACAGCGTTCATATCGGGCAGGGACTGGAATGAACTACTACCCTGTCAGTCAGTGTAAGGACAGTTTCATCAGCATTACCGCGTCAGTGAATCATTAAATGTAGGGTCGGCTTGGAGAGACCCCTCCCTGTTCAGCCACAGAGACGTCTGCACTCTATGACAGGAAAGAGTCAGGCTGATAGGGAGATCTGCTGAGGCGGCAGAACACTCCTGCCTCTACAGACATGAGATAAGAGAGTCTAGCACCTTCTCCTAAGCTCTTCCTTTCTGGAAAGGAGCTTCGTAAACTGTAGAGTGTTGCTTCGTAAGGACAGGTCAACTGCTCAGCGTTCATTAGTGACATCAGTAATCGTGTCAACAGGCTACATTTATAGTATTTAACATTTATAATGTTGAAACACACATTTAATAGGCGCAGAGTAACTAAATGAGTGTTTTATCGCCTTTTGGCATTTCATACCAATGTAATGGTGGGAACCCTGGCCCTTGTGTTACTGTACTGTATTGACAGATACACAGAAAGTGTAAAAGAAGCACAAAGAATCATGCAGGATTTTTCGTAACATGATTTTCTGTCAGCAAAGATCAAAGGCAACTCAGCAGAGCAATGCAGAGGAAGCCAGAGGGCGACTGAGGCCTGCACAGCCTGGCTCCAGGCAAGTTGCTCATAAGTGCTGATCTAGGACCAGTTGCTTTTTTTGCTTACAATGGTTACGGTTAGAACTGTGCTTGGGGAATCTGGTCCTGGGTCAGCACTTGCGGAGCAACTTCTGCCTGGAGCGTGTGTCCTGTGATCACAGTGTCTAGACGGAGCCTCTTCTCACCCTAATTATCAGATGGGTCAGAGCGCCGCTCAATCAGCAGTTGCGGTCAGGCTCACGGCACTTTCTCTCCCCTTGGGCTGTGGCAGCACGGATCAGCACCTCCTACCAGACAAGATCAGTGCCCCGGGGCATCTGGGCTTGCACACACAGTAATTAGAGCTGCCTGGTGCTTTCTGCGAAGGAACTCTCACGGCATGCACCGCCATGCCGCATCCTCCACTCAGCCAGCGTGGTCTCCGGGTGCCCACATGCACAAACGGCACACCTCTTTTTTTTTCTCATTTATTCATAACTGTTGCATTACGTCTCCTTTATTTATAAATTCATTCATTTACATTTATTCATTTAGCAGACGCTTTCATCCAAAGCGACGTACAAAAGTGCATACAGAGGAGCCATATTTTTCCACATCTGATCGCATAATAATGTTGCCTCCTTAAGAGCTTACATTAGCTCCTTATGGTTTTAGTGTCCCTTTGAAGACACAAAGAAAAAAATATAATTACATCAATACCACGACAAATTATAATTCCTGGCATTACAAAACAATATTAAATTACCCGGCGAGCCTACAATGGCCGACATTGTGGCTCTCTGCTTCTGTGAATAAGATCCTTCATCAGCACAGCAGTGGTGCACTAGTAAACCACAGCCTGGTTTTGATGCCCCACAGCTTCCTGTCTTTGTTTCCCGAAAGCTTCCCCCACCTCCTTTGATATGGGGATCACAACGGATTTTGCTTTACAAATGTGCGGCAGGTGTCTGTTATGATCCTTGTTTAGGTGTCTAGCAGGTGATTTGCCAGATATGTCACCTCCTGGAATGGCGGGGTTGAGGGATGACTCTGTTGTCCTCAGTGTTTAATACTAATGTATGGCGCACTATCCACTTCATATGAAAAGGCACTCCTGCATACAATAATGCAAAGCAGAACTGACAAACCTCTCAGTCTTTGGTTGTGACCCTGTTATTACTCTACTATACCAAAAAAAAAGGCCTGAGCAGGAAGGGAATATTTCAGTGTACAAGTATTTTAGGAGAATGTCCCTCCCCTCCCAGTTCCTGAGCTGAACCGCCGTGCCCCAGCGGTGGCCTCTGCCTGGATGACGGGCACTCCGTTGTCGATCTCGTGCTGCATGGCCTGGGAGAAGGACGGGGCATCGAAGGCACTGTAGTAGGCGGAGGAGCGGTCAGCTCTCAGGCACCGCTGGGGGAAGGAACTGATCTGATTGGCCAGCTCCAAAGCAACCTGCAGAGCTGAGACACAGGGCATGTGTTACTGGGGTGCAGGACCGCACAGCAGACACACTCACGACGACTCCATGGTGGCCTACTCACAGGGCAGGAGTTTCAACATATACAGCAGGCTCACAGATCGACAAAACACAAAATACCAGTTAGGCACATTCCCTTTTGGCCTGATGTCTCCATACTACTCTACACTATACTCTAAGCTGATATCAAAACTCAGATTCTGTGAACAGACCCATGTTCTGTTCTTGACCTAGAATTTTTGGCACAAGCTAATTAAAATTTTCCAGTGGAAACCCTCCTGATGTTTGTCTTTGATGCAGAAGTGCTGCATTACAACTTAGCTATCGCTGAGCAACCCACCCAATTAGCTGGACTTGGCTATGGCTGTGGGAATGGTTTCCTCAAAGGGCAGAGTTAATCTTTTAATGTCATTTGTGGAATTTACCCGAGTGTGTGTGCAAAGGCAAACGTTCTCAAAAATTTTCTGATGATGTTGGACCATTGCGTTTCTTTAAAATTGCCGTTTTGAAAATCGCATAATGTTGAAGCCATCCTGCTCACATGTCAAAAATGTGTCAAAAATACGTTGAAGCCACCCTGCTTACATGTCAAAAATAGGAAAGGGCTGATTAAAATCGAAACAGTGAGCAGAAATTTGAGCACTGCTCTTTGCTTGCAGATTGACATTGCAAAGGGTTCAGTTTTCCAGAATACAATGCAATCTACTGCCTCCTTGTGCAGCTGTGTAGTGGATAGTATACACTGCCCAAAGTACAAATTCTTCAGACGTGAATGAAAAGTGCTCATTTCATAGCCCTCATTACTATGTCAATCTATAAGATATTATGGACAACAATATCACATTAAAAGATACTGACCGCAAAATTGAAGCCGAGTGTTTAGAGCTACGATTATTACTAAGATCTTTACTAAACCACTGTTTTTACTATTATTAATCTATGTATTCAACAATCAGAAATCTTTCTTAAATTATATTAAATAATGCATAACTTGTACATTGCCGTATTAATTTAGCCTCCCTTGGCCTTGGAAAAAGAAGTAAGAGGTATTTAGTTAAATTTAAGCACACAGACAGCTGTTCCAAAACATGGCAAAGCTCACCCTGCCCGTCTGGCACCACTCTATTTGCCAGCCCAAAAGCCAGCGCTTCCTGTGCCCCCACGGGCCGGCCTGTCAGGATAAGGTCCAGGGCTCGGGAGAGCCCGATGAGGCGGGGCAGCCTGACCGTGCCCCCATCAATCAGAGGCACACCTACGGACACAGGGCAGCATTCCAAAGTTAAAACACAAAGCGTCCCATGCAATCTCACAACAAACTGGATGAGACATCCAGACAAATTCCATTTCACTTTAATTCCTGTGAAGGGAGACATGTGAGAATCAACACATCACTTTGCAATGTACAGCTGCCACACCCAGGTGTGCGCACACACGCACACACACACACACACATTTTATTACATTATGATAACGTGTTAAACAAGATCCTCCAGGGATCCCTTTCCCTGCTCTTGGACAACAGCAAGTCTCGCACACGCATGAACATATGCACACATTCCTCTCAGTAACAGTAACTTAGATTCTTGAACAGGTGAGCTGTAACTCCAGCAGTAACTATAACTGTCACAGAATAACTTCAAGTTCTCAGAAGAGGTCTTCCGCTTTCTTCCCCATTTTAGAACTAGCGTAGAAAACCTATCACTATGAGAGATATGTATTTTCATAACCTGAAATAATTCCTTCAGCTGTTTTTCTAAGGAATCCCACGTTATGTAAATAGCATAATTATATTTATATATGCAGCCAAGCTCTCAAAATCCATCAAGTGCATCATATCTGAATAGAGTCTAATACATCTGTAACCAATAAGGAGGGCCTCAGCCTGTCAGCTAATAGCCCTCTTCCTGCCTCTGTTCCTTTACACTGACATCAATCATTTCTCTCTGTTGAGTATCCTAATGGTGAAGGATAGCACAGAGCAAAGCACATGTCGTTTCTGTGTTCGTCTGTGAGTTACAAGACCCAATGGAGAAAGCTTTGAGACAGGCCGTATTTCAAACATCACAGCAATATTATGGATTGGATTTTTATTGAGAAATGAAACAGGTAAAGAATGTCAGCTCAGTCAAGACAGGTCTCATGAGCACCTCCCTGAGCTTATGTTTTTTTTCCTTTGAGCCTTAAGCTAAAGGAAAGTTTCCCTTCCAGTGGTGGTAGGATGCATCTCTGATACTCAAAACCCATAATTTCCTTAAGGGACAGAGGCAAGGTTAGATTACAGCCCAAAGCGGCCAGATCCTTCAACACAAAAAAGCCTCTTCAGCATGCGTCCAAAACTGTTAAGCTTGGTTATAACACAAAGGAGTCAGTCAAGCTGACACACATCCATCCGCTGTGTTGCCCTCCTTATCCAGCTCTGTGCCTTTGACCAGCTGATTCCCCGGCCTCAGAGATGCCCTGTTTGCCTGCCTGCATGCCTTCAATAGTCTGCCTATCGTCTAAAATGCAAACACAATGGCATGCTGTGGCTCAGAGATTCCTTTCATACGAACGGCCTCTTTTCAGGCCCGATAAAAATGCTTTGGACTAAGTAAACAAAATAGCAGTTCCATTCGACACACTCCCCATCATAACTCATATTAGTCAATGGTCTGGAGAACTTCCAGATTTTCTGGGTTCAATGTATTTCAGAAACACAAAATCAAAATGTTATATTAAATACACATTGAAATGAGGGGGTGCATATGCTTTACAGTCTGAGACTGCAGCCCCTGGCCCAGAAGTGCCATTTTCATCTTGTATACTTGTGAGTGTGGGTGGGGCAGTTCCCTTTAAAAGGCATTAGGAATGGACCTCTGACAAACATAATCCCATCAGAACAGGACATTTGGAAGGTCAGATACCCAGTTCATTTTTTCTGTTACCTTAATACCTTAATAAATTCACACAGATTTTAAAATAGTAATACACTTCAATGAGAAAATAATAAATAATAAATAATAAATAAATTTGTCAAGTTATAACGGTATGTTCAAACATTTGCATACCTTCAGGGAACCCCTCTAGGTGCCTTTTAAGGCGGTACAGCCTCGGCTCAAACCTCACTATTGATCTGGAGCGCTGAGGCAGTGTGGAAAAGCAGAATAACTGGGAGAGGAAGCATCTGGACCTGAGACTCTATGAGACTTCCTCAGGATGTCACCACTCCAGTATAATAAACTCACCCAAAGTCCCCCACACCGCAGTGTTCGAGGATCTCCGCAGCCAAAGAGCAGTTGGCTCTAACAACCTTGCTGATGACCAGTTAAATTTGATCTGCCAGCTTTCATTCCAGCGACCTCCACAGACCCCCTTTGCTTCTTATCAGCTGTGGCCTCATCTATTCCCTCAAGAGTTACGGGCAACAAAAAATAATTGTGCACAATTCCACTTTCCCACATTATTGCTCGGAGCAGACACCGAAACTATGCCTTACGTATGTGATAAGGCTCCTTTTGACAAACACAGCACTTTAACATCAAACTCTTCTTGGAGTCTTAAGAGATTCTGCATAATTAGATCTTCAAAGCCACATAACTTACACCTCACGCCTAATACGGGCTCTTTTCTAACATTCAATGTAAACAGTGACTCTATTAGAATGTCAGAGATACTATGGAAGAAAAATCAAACAGCCAACAATGAATTTAGCTTTGAGCTGAGCTTTGTTTTTGATTGGGACACAGCAATTGTAATGATCTGAGAAATACGACCTCTCACAAACAAATCCGTACAAGCCTCAGTGTTCAAGTACAGTGCGTCCAAGCCAAGTGGGGAATAACTGTGAACGAGCTTGCACACAGAGATCAAACGGCTCACTTTCATGTCTATATTCACACCTCATGCGGTTACATCCAGCTGCTGGACTGCTATCAGACCAGTGGAGTGTTGCAACCCTGAGAAAAAGGACCAGACGGGATCATGTTTTCCTCCCTGTACTCTGCTGGTCGTACTGGCATCCGCACAACATCAAAGCAATGACTTCCACAATGGCCTAGCATGAGGGTAATGCGATTAAACCTGGCGCGGATTAGAGATTTCGGGTAGAATCTGACAAAGTGGACACGGACATGAGGACTAAACCTAAAGAGGGGGCTCCGGTGGTCCTCCTTTGAAACTTTTTTAAATGCTGGCTGCAGGACCTCCAAGCTTCACAGGGTACGCATATATTCCAGTTCAACTAGTAGCATCGCCAAAATTCTGTGTGTGACTATTAGCAGTACAAGAACATTATGAAACAGCTTTTTTTGTTTGTTTAGTAGATACCAGCCTCAAAAGCAAATTGCATGGCTTACATTTTTTCTTGTTAGTCATTTATATAGCAGAATATTTTCACCAGAGCAATTCAGGTTAAGAACTGTTTTTAAGGCAGCACGCCACCCAGGAATTTAACCACTCTCTGGTTAAAACTAGAGGCCCATCACCTTAGCCACTACACCATATACACCCCACACTAACACCCCCCCCCCCAATGCCAACAAAAAAATAAAGAAAATGCTTTTATAATCCAAACACCTTGTGCTCAACAAACTCCAAAACTAAATCACTCTACAATTATGCTACCTTTGCCCTGGCATAGAGCACCCAGTTCTGAAGCCTCAAACACATATACACATACACACAAATACACATACACACAGGAACATTCAATTTAGGCTACGGACGGTAAAGCAGCGCTTTTCTAGCTTTACCATCAAGTGTGTTCGGCTGAGTGTGCTCCCTCTGCACACTGGAGGGTGGTGACCTGGGATGTGTCCAGCTGGTATCAAATACAGCACTGGCAGTCACCTCTCTAGTCTCTAGGCACTCAATTCATCTTCCTAATTGGGCCTTTCAGCTCCACTGAAACCTGAGCAAAGCCTGAAGTCCTCCCACTGATATCTTAGAGCTCAGAGATCTACAGCACATACCAGCCATTGAGTTCTGCAGCACTGATTCTATGACAGGCATCTTATCATCCTCACTCCTCTAGTGTTTCACGATCATATAGACATTGCCAAGTCTTGATTTTAAGCATCATATCAACTGTCTGACAGCCTCCAGAAACTAATCCTGAGTCAGTGTTCAAGCCCTGAACGCCACGCTCTAATCTAGGCTGTGGATTTTCCCTTCTTTACACATTCCCTCTCACCAGAGACAGGGGCTTAGATGAACAGTGGCTGGTTCAGGCATCACATGACAGGAAGCAGTCATTCTCTTGTGGTTATGGTTTGGCCACATCACACATATATTGTAGTCTTTCAGGGACCACCAGAGTTTGCCTGAGGCTTCTCCCATCTGTGCCTCACCAGTGGATTCTATGGAATTTATCTGTCAAACTTAGACATTTAGCACATTCACCAGAGAGTTTCTATAATAAATCTCTCAGACATGGAACCAGCAGTGTTACTTTTGATAAATACTGTTTACTATTTGTTCTATGCAAAAGCGCTAACCTGTAACTACTGGTTCAGGAATTACAATATAGGGCTCACCTTGATGTTTAGTTTTTATGAAAACGGTTATAGTATTTAAGCCAAGCTAAAGGCCAAAACCGTCATATGGAGCCATGGGTGAGGCACTGTGCCGAAGCTGAAATCTCATTTCAGAGAGAGGACAGGAGATTGAAGTAAATATCTCTAAGAAGCGCTTTTACAACCTCAGCCTGCAGGGGGATGCTGACGTGCTACAGGAGTTTAGGCCATCAGCAAAAATGTGAAGACAGACCGGTTGCATTCAACAACCAGCTCAAATAATAGCACATTCAATAACAGAATCCTCTTCCCTCTAACATATCCATTCCATATCGTGTTGGTGAAATTCATCCACTGCTCACCATTTTGTTTGCACAGCCTCAGTGCTCTATACGTATGTCACAAAGCTACAATATATTAGAGGGAATGACAGCACGGCTGATTCGTTCCACAACAAGTTTTGTCAGACAGTTTAAGGACGGGTATAGTCGGATGAGGGCAATGCCAGGATCCTCTGGTTAATTACAGAGCGGGAATGATAAGCCTTGTTTAGGAAAACTGCACAGATTGGCCACGGACAGTAAATTATAGTCTGCGCAGTGTGTATTTATAAACACGGCAGTCATATTTGCAGTTGGGGAAGGATCATCTTAGGGGACAGGCAATGGAGCCCCGTGTCCTCTTCTGCTTATCAGGGCTCCTCCACGGCCTTCATCCACACGGCCTACTGCAAGCATGGCTCACTTCTGACAGTGACGCTGTCCTCGGCCACACTGGAGAAATCCAGGGCAATGCCGCAACTAAAGAAACAATGGGCTACAGTAACGTGGGGTCTGTCATGCAATAAAGGGAGCTTAGTCCGTCTCCTAAGAAGTGCCCTTTCACAAAACGCAAATCAGAGAAACGTTGGGTGGGGGTTATCAGGGATATATGAAGGTGTGATGCACAGAACAGGGCACACAGAGAGAGGCAGCTAAGGAGGAAGGAGGGTCTCGAGGCGTGGGGAAACTGTACCGAAACGGCGACAGAAGACTCCCATGATCGTGCTCTGTTCCACCACTCTCAGGTCGGCCAGCAAGGCCAGCTCCAGCCCCCCGGCCACGGCGTAGCCGCTGACCGCTGCGATCACCGGTTTGGACAGCTGCATACGGGAGGGACCCTGGGCCGGCCGAGCACAGGAAACACACGGTCAAGGAGAGAGCTCAGAGGCACTAACATCCCTCCCTTTAGATGACATCCCTGCAAGTCACTTTGACACAGAGAGGCAGATTCACTGATCTGTGAATAAAAGCTAATGTTTTACTGATAAAGCACTGACGCAACAATATAGACAAGTATATAAATTTAATATATTTATATATCTATTACATACCAGTGCAGTAGACATATAACATTGTATAACAGTGTTACCCCTATACTTTAAATTACTAACCCCTCTGTACAGAGTTTCATTGTGTATCAATAATTCCCAAATGCTGTACAGCAATGGCCATTTTCATGTGCATCATAATATTCCCTCATTGGTCTGGATGTTTTTGGAGTGTACAAGACCACATAAAGAGCTAATTCTGAATCAAATATTCTGTCAGTGCTATTTTGAATATAAATATTATGAATAAGAGGGGTGGAATATTTGGTTAATTTTCCATTCAGTACAAGACGACTAGTCATGAAAACCCTGTATTCGGAATTCTTAGTCCATTCGGACTCACTGCCTTAAGGTGCATGTTTGTACACTGCAAATAACCCTGGGTAAAGACCACAGTTATCCATTCAGCAAGTAATTGGCAAGCAAAGATTAGGTTGGAACTAAAAGCGTTTTAAAGAGGGTGGCAAATGAAAGCAATGACTTCTGAATGGAGACACAGCATCGGATGCATGGGTTTGGCAGTCCATGCCGTGCCAGTAGTACAAACCTCAAATTTAAACATGTTTTCCGCTGCTCCAAAGGTGTGGCTAAAATCAATGTATATTGCAACACTCTGACTAATACATAAAACAAACTGTATGCTCTGCTGTCTATTTATTTGTATGGTTTCCATCTCTGAGACAGTGAGCCTAAGCAAGCTAATGTGGCTGTTGTTTCTGACTCCCTATCTGCTTGTAAACTGCCATTATTAATGCATTATTTGAATGCATAATTCTTAACAGTTTTTCAGAATGTAGGTATACATTCAGAATGCACACATTTGGAATTCTCGGGCAGCTGGAACACTGCCTCCATATCAACATGTCCAATGACTCCTCACTCCAGGCAGATGCAATACTTTGCATCAGTGAATCCTCAATACTGACTAGTTCAAAGGTTCCTCCGTTCAGACTGGTACCGTAACTCCTCCATAAAGACTGGTTCTGTATATGAATAACTCCTCAGTACAGGCTGATTCTATAATATGAATGACTCCTCAATGCAGACTGGTTCTATGTACTAATGACTCCTGAGTGCAGACTGGATCTGTGTGTCAGTGATTCTTCAATACAGACCAGCGCTGGTGCGACATTTGGTGCATTTCTGCAGAGGCTCTAACCATAGGAGCGGGACCTTTGGTGACATCTTGTTCCAATTTGAGGGAAGCTGAGTGATGGGCCAACTCTTTCAGATCGTAACCAGCACAGAAATTCCCTCCTAGAGGAGACCACAAAATTATAAAGTATGGCGTTAGAAACCAGAGGAGAAGGGGAAGAGGAAGATGAAAAAAAACAACAACTTGTGGGCAGAGCTGCAATTTCAAAACTGGTCTTAGGAACTCTGGCAGACAACGCGCTTTCCTCTTAAAGCGCTTGGCCAGGCTGTTCTCTCTACAGTACAATGCACTCATTAATGATAGAGCAGCACACCAAATCCAACCTTTCACAACTGGATTCATGTGGAAACTGCAGCTTCTCCTAGAGGCCTACAAACAGCTTGTCACACGCTCACACATTGAGCACTATCAGCTTGTGTGGAAATGCTTTTGTTCTCTCTGACAATGGTAAAAAGGCTGACATTCTGATGGTGTGATCCCGCCATTTTCACATGCAGATAGGGAATGTCTCGGGCGGAGTAACAGGACAGAAAGTAACTGATTACAGTCCAGGTGAGGTCCTGGTCCAATGCAACTAGGTCGCATCAGTAACGTACTTTTCAGAGTCACGGAGGCTGAAAAACTGAACACGCTTCACTGAGCTGTCCACCTACTGCTTACTTACAGTGTGCTCATTAAGAATGCCAGAGAGCAGTGTGGCATTAAAAGGCCAGAATGGCATACTAAACATGTCACTGCTGTGAGCCACTGATACTGAGTGCGGTACAATGCTCTTCTTACAGCTCTAAATGCCTATGACATAAGACTCCAAAAAAGCACAAACAAGTCCCTTTAAATGGAACAAGAAATTGTTCATACATATAATCATTCATAATTTACTGAAAGTACTGAAATAATTTCCCCAAAACTGCAAAAAATGAAAATGGTTATGCCTTGCTTAATTTGCCCTCCTCAAATAGCTTCCTCATGGACAAGCTTCAATATTCCAACCCGGATTTGAACTCAAAATCGTCTGGTCACGAGTCGAGAGACCATGCTTCACTGCGGTCAGCCTTCTCAAAGCTGCTCAGACCAGAACAGGCTTTTACTGCCTGTCAGCTTAAGCAGTTTTAAAAGGTTTGATTCACAAGAAAGCTAATACGTTTGTCAACAGATCCTGGCGATGAAAAGGGATATAAGGAAATGGCAGTCCATTAAAAACAGTATATAATTATACTTTGTCATAACAGTCTGTGACAACTGGCTCAGATTATTCCATTTAACACAAAGCAATTACAGTCAGCATACGTTTTTGCTCTCAGAGCTGCAGAGTAGTATTTGTCACCCTTCATTTGGCACACATCCAGTTCTGGAATGTTTGCGTGAAATATCTGGGTCCCTGCACGGCTATAAAAACGGAGAGCCAGGCAGAACAAATCACTTGCCATTGAAGGAGCTTGGTTTATGCTGCAAAGTGATTATTTTGTAACGTGTTAACATTAAAATTATGCAGAACTCCTTCTTGGCATACAGCTGGCTCTCACTCCAGCTGTGTTTATGCATACATTAATTCGTGGTGGAGGCCGACGCCATGGACTCTCCGAGACCATCTCCCGGATGCTGTAAAATAACAGCTAATTAGGGCTTGTGAGAGAGGGGAAGAGATCCCACTCAGTACTGCCTGCAGTCAGAGAGTAAACCAGCCAGTGGAATGCTTCAAAGCCCTTTTGATCTTTTACAACTCTTGATTGAGCAGTTGAGGTTTTAAATGTGCAATTAAAGAAATCATAATAATTTGGCTGGTATTGTGTGCCATGAGTTCCCTGGCCTCGTAATTATATTCTGTCAAAAAGTTGAGCTTGAGGCCTAATTCCTTAACACATCGCTAGTTAGCACTCTTCTTAAACACAGAAACCAGAGACATTCTTAAACGTGACTCAGTACCACACACACCACAGGGGTCAGTAATCTGTTATCACGGGAATGCAGAATTTAAAACCACATTGCAAAGCTGTGTTTATTTCAGCATCGTCTGCTCACACCTGCAATAAAAACCGGGTTGGAATTGTCTGGGGAACTGGCAGTGCAGGTAAAGGACAAGCGCGTGTTCATTCAAGGCCATTCGTAGAGGAAGCCATTCTCTACTCAAACTCTTCTCTCATCACATGCGGATGGATTTGAAACAACACAGGTGAACCCCACAAATATTGTGACAATGTTACGTGCCCAAAGCTCATTATGGATATAGGACGTTATGGATCCACTGTGGGTACTCACCGATACCGTGGAGCACAGCCGCCGTGAGAGAAGGGTCGTTGTCAAAAGCTGTAAACTCCCCCAGCAACAACTGTGCCGTCTCCTGGTTTACTGCATTTCGAACCTCGGGCCGGTTGATCCCAATGGCCACCACAGATCCCGTCCTCTCCGACACAACACTCCGCACGGGGGCTACGGCACAATAGAGGAGGCCACAGCACTCACAAAAGACATGGCGCGAAAAGCTTGACACTGTAATGTTTACGAATGGAATGTAAATCGATTTTGGACAGGAGAAGGAAATGCTGAATGAGAGGTCTTTGTTGCCTTTGGCGCACAGCCTGGACTGAAGTTTGGTTTAGGTCACAGTCCTGTGGGCTGCTGCAGTTCATATTACTTGTTTACTGTAAGGGGAAGCTGAAGTGGAGAGACATCTGTGGCCAGAAATTGAATGAAGGGGCCGGCGCCAAACGTGTAGGGGGAGCGGGTACCCACCCTGTAGCATAAAATCAAAACAATCGTGAAATTTACTTAATTACACTGAAATTACGAAAACCAAAGATGCTCTGACATCAGATCTACAGCTATTGGCAGAACGGGTGGAATACATTTAAATTTTTAATGTAAAGAAGTAATTTTGCTACAAAAATACATTCATATTCTAAATTTCATTGAAAGGGTAGATGCATGTGGAGAAAGAGATTGTGAATTCAGCAGAACCACCTTGTCTGGCAAGAGCCATATTCGCATTTTTATTGCTAAAACAATTAATAGTAGGATACAGACGAAAGAATGGAATGGAATTAATATTAAAAACAAACTAAAGTGATTTAAGATTTGTAAATTATTTTTTTATTAAACTAAGCCCAAGTTAAATAGGGAACAGCTGCTCTCCTCCTGATTGAAGTTGTACTGGTGGATTTGACATGGCATGACATAGCAATGTGAGGGGAAGGAGACTAATTTTAATTTACTTGATCCATCGTTTTCATGGTCAATGTTTAATTTATTATTCTAGCTATTTTAAGTACCAGCAACCCGAACAAAAGTATGAGTGATGTAAAACATTGCAATGTGTTTGTCTGCACCAGATGTATACTCCTACTTAAAATCTGGAAATGACCTAACCAAACGTCTGGTTTCTGGGCCAAAGCGCATTTACTCGGCTTAGAAAATCAATAAAATTCTAATGAAACCGCTTCATTTCCACACATCATTTACTTCACCAAGTGGTTTTAGAGCAGTGCCTCGTACTTTCCCCATGCCTTCTCTCCACGTACTCCAATGTTTTGATGTGACCACAACAGAAAGCCGAAAATCATTCAATTACAGCCTTCTAAACGCTCAATAAACATGTACACCACAAGATCACTGACACAGTTTTAGTGTGATCAAGCTTTCAACCAAAGGACGGGGCTCCAGATATTAAGATTTAAAAATAAATATACAGTACATGCATGCCAAAATATAACAATTTATTGAGAGTGGTTATTGCATCACCTGCCCATCTACCTTGCTTAAATGTCAATATATCACCTTTCAAACATTTCTTCAAAAACTGTAATACTGATGCGGAACAATTATAAAAGGCAAATAATTTCAAAACATAGCTGGCAGTGTTGCAGCTTGATCGCTACCTGATGGTCTTCGGCTACCTACTGACCTACCCATTCACCTAAAATGACTCGTCATAGTTAAACAGCCAGCTAAATAATGCGTTGTCCCTATCATAATTAGTCAAAATTATTAGCTAGCAATAGCTAACACTGACTGCCTATCTACCAGACAGTATTTTTTACAGTCTTACAAAACGAGGCAAGTATTCTCCTGCCCTCTACTGGCGGTAATCAAACATTGCCGATCAGTAAGTTTCTCAAACACACTGTATTTATTATCTTGCCATGAATCTACGTACCACCTTTTCCTTGGCTCTCTCCGCTTGACGTACTAAAATACGTTATTTTAATATTATTATGGTTTCTGCCAAATAGTAGGCGGAACGCAGAATTCTTCTTGATCGTATCTACAGCACGCACAAAAGTTCTGCCAGCTACCGTATA
Source organism: Megalops cyprinoides (assembly GCF_013368585.1). Taxonomy (NCBI): domain Eukaryota; kingdom Metazoa; phylum Chordata; class Actinopteri; order Elopiformes; family Megalopidae; genus Megalops; species Megalops cyprinoides. Next base: position 11,687,079 of record NC_050584.1, read on the forward strand.
CATCATAAATACAAAGGATAACTGACTAAAACTGTGAAAATATGAGCAACGTTTAAAATCCCTTTAGAAATGTTTATCCCTGCCGCTTTAATAAGGTCTACCGTTTAGTAGACGTCAACGTTTAAAACAACAAAACTGGCAAGCACCGCTATGTGTCACTGTAATTTCACCACTCTAGGAAACAATTCCTTTTCTTTACGTTCCAGTTCGAATTGACCTAGTCCAATGTTAGAAAATAAAACGGGTGATAGGCTTACGATATTAAATTCCATAGAAGATTAATTAAACGAAAAAAAAAATCTGAAACATGTCTGTATCTTGTGCCTTTGTCGCGTGTACTTATTTTAACTCTGGGATTGCTAGTGCCAGTTTAATTCCTAAAGTTTCACTAAAGCAGAAAATCAGTGATAAAACGAAAGAATAAAATACCAGCAAAACAAAACATACAGTCCGAGCTAGTTTACCAACGATAAATAACGCTTTTATTGCGGAACATTTATACAAACCATATGATTACTGTGTAGGCCTATCTCTTTGTTTAGTTATTAGCTACATTCCAACATGTTAGTCACGGATCACGGAACACAAGTGAACTATTATCTGTATCGATTAACAGTTAATTGTACGATTAACTGTCACACGTTGTTGCAAACCACAGAAGTGTTAAACCATGATAAAATATAGAACAACAAATAAATTGATCTGGCATCGCCTTACGGTCTGCAAATGCACAGAGATATATTACGATAGTATTAAGTCGCATGGATAACAAAACTTTTGAATGAATAAAGTTGTGTCCTTATGCAAAGGTTCCATCAAACATCATTCGGTGTCACCAAGACAGAGGCCGATTTTGATCACGTGACAAACAAACGAATGTGTCTGAAGAGTTTTCACAATAATACGTGGACATAATTAGTTTATGTCCTACATAACATACACCTCCTTAACTGGTAGTAAATACACTGCCATTCAATCCAATAACCCATTCTTACACCAAAGAAAGGTACGCATGATCTTAATCTGGCGACAAGGGAAAGGCTTCGCCGAAAGACAACCGTGATATGGATATTTTTATTTAAAATGAATTTGTGTGACTTATACAGTGCTGGCCAAAAGTATTGGCACCCCTGCAATTCTGTCAGATAATGCTCAATTTCTCCCAGAAAATGATTGCAATTACAAATGTTTTGGTAGTAATATCTTCATTTATTTTGCTTGCAATAAAAAAACACAAAAGAGAAAGAAAAAAAAGTCAAATCAAGTATCAATTTACACAAAACTCCAAAAATGGGCCGGACAAAAGTATTGGCACCCTTTGAAAAATCATGTGATGCTTCTCTAATTTGTGTAATTAACAGCACCTGTTACTTACCTGTGACACATAACAGGTGGTGGCAATCACTAAATCACACTTGCAGCCAGTTAAAATGGATTAAAGTTGACTCAACCTCTGTCCTGTGTCCTTGTGTGTACCACATTGAGTATGGAGAAAAGAAAGAAGACCAAAGAACTGTCTGAGGACTTGAGAAGCAAAATTGTGAGGAAGCATGGGCAATCTCAAGGCTACAAGTCCATCTCCAAAGACCTGAATGTTCCTGTGTCTACCGTGCGCAGTGTCATCAATAGGTTTAAAGCCCATGGCACTGTGGCTAACCTCCCTAGATGTGGACGGAAAAGAAAAATTGACGAGAGATTTCAACGAAAGATTGTGCGGATGGTGGATAAAGAACCTCGACTAACATCCAGACAAGTTCAAGCTGTCCTGCAGTCCGAGGGTACAACAGTGTCAACCCGTACTATCCGTCGGTGTCTGAATGAAAAGGGACTCTATGGTAGGATACCCAGGAAGACTCCACTTCTGACCCAGAGACATAAAAAAGCCAGGCTGGAGTTTGCTAAAACTTTCCTGAGAAAGCCAAAAACATTTTGGAAGAATGTTCTCTGGTCAGATGAGACAAAAGTAGAGCTTTTTGGGAAAAGGCATCAACATAGAGTTTACAGGAAAAAAAACGAGGCCTTCAAAGAAAAGAACACGGTCCCCACAGTCAAACATGGCGGAGGTTCCCTGATGTTTTGGGGTTGCTTTGCTGCCTCTGGCATTGGACTGCTTGACCGTGTGCATGGCATTATGAAGTCTGAAGACTACCAACAAATTTTGCAGCGTAATGTAGGGCCCAGTGTGAGAAAGCTGGGTCTCCCTCAGAGGTCATGGGTCTTCCAGCAGGACAATGACCCAAAGCACACTTCAAAAAGCACTAGAAAATGGTTTGAGGGAAAGCACTGGAGACTTCTAAAGTGGCCAGCAATGAGTCCAGACCTGAATCCCATAGAACACTTGTGGAGAGATCTGAAAATGGCAGTTTGGAGAAGGCACCCTTCAAATCTCAGGGAGCTGGAGCAGTTTGCCAAAGAAGAATGGTCTAAAATTCCAGCAGAGCATTGTAAGAAACTCATTGATGGATACCGGAAGCGGTTGTTCGCAGTTATTTTGTCCAAAGGTTGTGCTACCAAGTATTAGGCTGAGGGTGCCAATACTTTTGTCCGGTCCATTTTTGGAGTTTTGTGTAAAATGATAATTGATTTAATTTTTTTTTCATTGTCTTTTGTGTTTTTTCATTGCAAGCAAAATAAATGAAGATATTACTACCAAAACATTTGTAATTGCAATCATTTTCTGGGAGAAATTGAGCATTATCTGACAGAATTGCAGGGGTGCCAATACTTTTGGCCAGCACTGTATATTCATATAGCTACACACATTAATCTGAAATAAGTGGAAAACCAATAAAATGTAAGGAAATGTCCAATGACAACCATTTTTCATCCTTTTATGAATGTTAAGCATATGTTCTGGAGTGGACTCAAAGTCACACACTTTAATTTGTTGTATTTTTTGTTTCTCGTTGTATTTAAATATTAGATTTTTAAATTTTCAGTTTTGAAGACCTAATGTCCTCAAAATGATGCACATTGGTAAAATCCAGACACAGAGACAGTAAAATTGCACACTCGATTACTCACTTGTCCTGCAAGTCACTTGTTTCACATTTTTTGTCATGTACTATCATAGCTGGAACCAATTCTGAGGTGAAGAACCACAGATTTACCATTTTATTATTCTGTGCTGACTTGCCCATCATGAATATCAAAAAGAAAATGCACTCAATTTCAGCTTTTTCAAACAAATTTTTTAATAAAAAATTTTTGCAATTGTACAGTTTAAGGCACCATGCAGAAGCTATACAAAAGCATGTTCCTTCTACTGTGCCTATGATAATGCGCACTTATGTACTTAATGGCATTGCTGGTTAAAAGTATGTGTAAATATAAATATGGCAGAACAGACATACCATTAAATACAAAAAGTCTAAACACGTCCTGCTTTTCACAGTGTTTGTAAACATTGCATCAGCAAAATATATTTTAGATTAATATTTCATGCTTTAACATTATGAGAGGTCACCCATATTTGCGCTTTTGAAACATGCAATTTACCATAGACACAATATTTACAACCCAAATTTACCTTAACATATATGGTTTTAACATTATTATGATTTACATAATAAACATATTGATCAATGATCCAGAATAGAAGAGCCACTTCTCCCCGTTTTCCATACCACGATAGCAATCTGGCTGTGTTTGGTCATGTTAACATGGAAGACGTTTGCGGAGGTTTTGGCATTTGGCACAGTAGCGTCCAGTTATGTGCTCATGTCACTATACGACATTGAAGACCATGGATAGATACTGCTCGTATGACACTTGAATCCATCCATCTTGATCAGTGTCATACCTCCTGAAGACATCCGTCAGCCTCTGAGGAAGAGCAATAACATATTTGGTTAATTCCACATTCTATTCACCGTTTCATTACCAGGGAAAACCTAGAGCAATTGCTTGGACGGACACTGCGGATTTTCACTGAAGATGTGCGGCCCTGCATGTCCTATGGCCTGGTTTTTAAACTTTAAGGGTTCAGCGTGTTCAAATGAATGGCTTTTTTCATTTATTGCGTGCCATCTCCACGCCATCTCACTAGGTTGAATATCGTGTTGCATGTTACAACTGAGTACAAAATGACTTTTTTTGCAGACTGGCTCAAAAAGGGCAGTTGAGAGCACAACACATCACTTCCCGTCTGATTCTTCTCCTACGGTATTAGGTGATTACACAATATAGCAGGAAGTGCATTCCTGGCAAGGAAAGTCAACCAGTCAGGGTACAGGGGGTGGACTGGGATGCTGTTTTATGTGTTGTATGCTTGGGATATCCAGCTGAATGCTGGAAATGAGGTTCATTTTAAAATACATACCTCTTTTAACCTCTTTTACACAGACGTGTATACATTATATATATATATGTGTGTGTATAATAAAACTGCCTTAGGTGCATTTTAACAAGCCTAGAGGAGAAGTTTTACCTGTAGTACAATACAACACTGGATAAAGTCATCAAAGGCCACCTGACCCTTTCTCTGTCTGTCAAATTTCTCAATGAGGGTGCCGTAGAACTGATCTGAAAGCCGGTAGCCTGAAACAGTAGCAGACAGAAATAATTAACATATTAACACTTCGCATTTTTCACTGCTGTGACACTTTAGTCTCTTTATACTAGGCAACAATGTTAACCTTAATTTAAGGTTAAATACTATATCCTTTGGGTTCCATGAATTTGTTTCAATGACCACTCTTTGTGGCTGTCACAGAAATTTTGGAAATACACTATGACCTCACAAGTACACATCATGCAAGACTAATGTAAGAATCCATTCATTTCACCCTTATCTGTGAATTAAGATGAGCTGGATCACATATTTTGCATGTGCTTCATCAAGCACATGAATTCATGCAGTCATTACTTACAGCAGAGGAACCTAGGCTGACCACTCTAAACACAGTAATGTTAGTCCACCAGATGATGTGGAACTCCACTGTATACAATCACTGACAATAAGGGAGGCATACATTGCTCACCAAACCCAGTCAGAGCCTGCTTGAGCTCGTTCTTGTCGATGAAGCCGGAGTTGTCTCTATCGTAGGTGCGGAAGATGTTCTGCCAGTCTGTGATATACTTCCACACACCCGCAAACTCATTGAAGTTCACTCCTCCTTTGTTGTCTCTGTCAAACATGGCTACGTAAGGGTGAGATAGGTAAGGATGAGTTCAGCAGATGACACATCCCCACTCATGGGAGGTTGTACAATCAGTAAGCATTGTTTACTGATTCTACTCTACACAGTAAGTCAGTGGTGTGTACTGTAAATATGAAACTGGTATTGCTTCCAGGTAATTTCAGTCAGTATAAATCAGTGGCATGAGTTTTTACAAACACCAGAGGTGAGTTCAGTTGGCCGAACATTTCAAAACGTTAAGCACTGATGGGAGATGAAGTTTTTTTTCCTCATTTGAACACACCACACCCACTGACTCTGAACCTCCCATCAGTGGCTTAGGCTAAATTAGTTGCATTGTAATTCTCAGCCCTGGCTAGGAAACGTGTGAGAACAAATCGGTACTGAAAAAAAGACGCGAGTTATGAAAGAGTCCCTTTGTTCTGTGCTAACCTCCCCAGACTGACAGCCGCATGCTCCCATTTAACAGAACCACAGCAACATTGGCTCTTCTGTCACATGCAGGTTTAATGCCACAAAATGAATGAAATTGTTACTATGGATAGAAAAATACAAACAGCAGCACTGCTGCTACACTATGAAATAAAACTGTTGTGCAAATCCTACACAGTGTCAGCTAGTGTTTAGATATCAGATGTATATTCAGAGAACACAGCAAACTTACATATGATTGACCGAACGGTGACTGGATTAAAAGGTGTCCACGTGCCTGTAGATGAAAGTAAATGAATTATCACAAACATACTAGTGAACAGTTTTTTCCCTCAGGTATGCAAAACAAATATTAAGTAGATTTTAGCATTAGGGCAGGCTAAACAAGGTTTATACTTTGTATGAAGTTCAGGGAAGAAAGCCCAGCCAAGAAAAATTAAATACTTAAAAAGGACACATTCTATGTTGACAACGGCTTTAATTTCACAGCAGTTTTCATTGTGAGCGCATTCTGACATTGGGAGGTCTTGTCTGTGATACAAAAACATAGTAAAGTAAGAAAACAGAAACTGGCATGCTCCGTCAAGTTTGACTCGACATTTCACTTGCCGGGATCTGGAATAAATTAGGAGGAAGGCCTCACATTTGTCCAAACAGGGTTTTATTCCCTTCCTCTGCATTCATTCAAGAATTTTCCTGCCGAGACAAGCTAAGTGAACGGGAAATTTCTCTCTTTTTCCAGTCCTGCCCAGTTTCACTGCTGGGTGGGACTGGCAGCAGGGCTGCACTGGCTGTAGCTTGGCAGCTGTGTCATTTTCGCGGCTCGGTCCAGACTCCCACTAGCTGTGAGGTCAGCGCTGACTACTGGTGTTAGAAATGGGAGTCATCCGCTGGTTGAGAGCTGTGGTGAAGCAGCTTTTAGGCCAAGACGGGCAGCCCAGGTCTGGTGTGCAGCAGTATGTGTGCTTGTCTGTGTGTCTAGGAGTGTGTGTGTGTGTGTGTGTGTGTGTGTGTGTGTGTGTGATGAGGTGAGGTTGATGTGGGCACTTGGAAGGATCTGGAGCTCCCCTGCCGCAGCCGGCGGGACAATGGCACTCTGTGTGCCTCGCACAGTGAGCTCTGTCACAGCTCTGCCCTCACCAGTGCTGGTCATGGAAAACAGGTCACTTGTTGCTAACGCTGCTGCTCTAAAGCATCTGAGGCTAAGACTCCACTCAATGCTCAAAGGCAGCACATCCCCCACCATTCACAATACAAGTGCTTTCCCAGGCCTGGGCTAGCCCACCTCTTAGGCAGTGTTTGCTTCGGCCAGCCGTTCAGGGGCTCTGTCCTGACTATGAAACCACCCCCTCAATGAAAATGCAGCGCTGCATAAAGTGTCAGATCTCCGCAGAGCTAAAGAACATGTGTTGATTTCTAAGGCCCAATTTCCCTCATCTGTATGCTGAGGAAAACTCAGGGTTAGTTCAGCTGGGTACACACCATAAAAGTAATTACACAGTTTGCACTTGGGTTCAGCCAATGCGTAAGGCCTCTGGGAGACTCTGAAAGAATTCCCCAAACGATCCGAAACTTTTTTGAGGATTGCAATCTCTTTTAAATCGTTCTTTATTGCGTTTTAAAATGCAGAGTGCTGCCACTTTTCGACTTTCAACTTCCGCCGAGTCGCAGGGAAATACAGCATAAGGCCGCTGCACTTAGAACTGTGACACGGTGAATTATTAAGTCATTAGTACATCTGAGTTCCTGAGCTGGTTACTAATTAAATGGTTAAACAGAGTATGTCTGATTGACCATTGAATCTATCTGAACGCTCTTCAGATAAGTCCTTTGTATTAGGATTGATCAAACCAAAAACCGGCATTGTTTTGACATATATGGATAATTAACGTAAAAGATGTGCCATTTAAGGTGTGTTCTGCTAATGAGTGGCACTGAGACGTGCTGAGGCAGCACAGCAGAACAGCTCCAGATTAGCTTTGGCTGTTTTTCCCCTTTCTCCGCTGGCAGCCACAGTGAAACAGTGCTCACAGTCCAATGAAAGTGACTCACCATTAAAACTTGGAAAAATCTATCTTCTGCCTAACAAAATCTCTGACCAATTAATACCAAATGTTAAAGCATTACAAATTAGGTATGACCTATGAAATGCACTTCAGTTTGTAGAGTACCAGGCTGGCAGTTTTTTTTAAGCTATGTCCCTAAAGGAGTTAAATATTGTTATCACAATATTTTGGACACATAAACACAAAATGGAGGGTTTGCTTCAATGATACCCCGAATAACAGATTTCATGGTGTTACGGACAGCGGCATAAGCCCTGCCCGGTTTTTAATTCCACATCACAAGCTCCATTGACCTTCTGTGTAACGAAAGAGAGGCTCCGTGGAGAGACGTCAGCATGCCGCTCCCTGAACGTCTGAGCACCGTTTCCGAGAGAACAGGGGACGCTGCTGTGGCAGAGGAGAACTGCTGACAGCACCAACAGGGTCAGTGAGCACACAGGACAAACAGTGCAGCCGGGGGATAGCAGAGGCTCCACACGACCGACCCACTGCGGCACACGAGGAGACCGCGGGATTCAAGCAACGCCTCCACTCAACTGTCTGTTTTCGTGCTAGCATTTTAACCCTTCCATGATTTTATCAAAGCTCTCTGATACTTGCCAGTTTGTTGTTTCCTTTGGTGGTTGAAGTTGTAATTTAATCACAATTAAACTGACTGCAGGGACGATAATTCAATAATAATGTTTTCAGTGTGTTCAAATGTTGTCAGTGTGTAACATTTTCAGTTGTTAAGGAAACAGGTGCGGGGCTGGGGAAGGTCTAAGGTCCTTACTAATGACTGTACTCTATGGACACGATCTACCACTTCCCATAGAGGCAATGCTCAATGCGTGGACAAACAATTGGAAAGACGAATAAGAAAGACCAGCCCCAGAGCAAATAAAGAGGTGTTTCTGTCGTAACGGAAATGCTTGCCAGGTCCCCTCAGGGGTTGATTTGACTATCAGCTGACATAGAGAGAACTGCCCTATACTGCACCTCCAGGAAGTGCTCTTCCTGTTTCACTCTACCAATATAGAGGCCTCCTGTCCTCACTTGTGAGAGAGATTCAAGGCTAAAAATGGAACACAACCTCTGCACTTCAGACCACCAATCTGGCCCTGCCCCCTGATGCTCAACATGTAGAAAATACTAGCAGCCAGGCCCTGAACCTCACTGCCACGTGTTGGAAAAATAGTTTTAGCAGGTTCTGTAAGGACACGAGAAAGGAGGCAAATCATAGGCAAAACTGCAGCGTGACCGTACCGTTCGATAGGGCTTGCTGAAGCTCCGAGTCTGATATTGAGCCGCTCCTGTCCTTGTCCACTCTAGGGGAGAAACAAAGACAACTTGAACACTTCTTTGTACCTATATGAACAGAGTCATTAAGCACAAACAGGAATCAGTAGCAAATAAATGAATTCTGGCAGGAATAAAATATAACAACAGTTGAAACAATAATGAGACACTGGGCTACAGCATGGGTATGTATAATGCTGTTAGCTGCAGCTATCAAAACTGAGAAATGCAGTTCAAACACTCCTCTGTGTCATTCAACATGGCATTTAGTGAAAACAACAGGCTACAGGACATTCCTGTCTGGGTCTTTTGAAACATTGTTTAACAGTAATTGAAAATCAATGATCAAAACACTCAATAATAGCAACAATCTTGAGTTACAGTCACCAAGAAGCAATGTTGCGGTGAAATCCTTCCTGTAAACAATGTTTTTCTGTCATCTGTTTAACCGGCATATTAAAAATTGGTCAGACCACACGGTAACATTTCCCATTGTGTGATTATGGCACTTAATGGAAAAGCTGTCTCACAATATAGTGTGGATGAGCTTTTGAAAGTGTCCCAAATTAAAGCACTACAGCCAATTCTGACAGCTGTAGGTCTACCATACCTATTTACAGCCAAAACATATATACAATTCTATAAAACGTTGCTCACTGACGTTATTTGCCATTCTGCCCTTTTCTCTTTCTTCCTTTTCTGTATTCTGTACAGTATTTAATTAGTATATTTCTTCTATAGTACATACTTGTAAGAAAACTGAATTGTCTGTTCACTGATTGGTGTTTTTTGCTATATCCCATTCTTTCAAATTGGGTCTTTTGCCCAAAAAGTGATGCATGGAGAAATGTGTGCAAGTTGAGCCTGTATCATGTTGTACTGTGGCTTACACCTCTCAACATCCAACTATCAAATAAGGAACTTGAATTTGTTCCGCTATTGTAGTGTCCCTTCAAAGTTACTTTGCACAAAGCACACTATTAGTCACTAGCCACTATTCACAAACGGTCTAATCTTTACTCCCAGGATTTCCAATCAGAAGCTAAACAAGTCAAAAACAAATTTAATCATGTTTTTGAAAAATCAATAATGGGGAGGAATTAGAATGAACACTATTTGAAAGGATACATTTCATTCCATGTGAGTTAAGCAATAACTTCGCTGTAGACGTTCAAAAATGGCCTCCTCTCTAAAAAAAGTGGTGGAATCCAGCGATGACTAACATGTTCCCTTGGAAACTAAGCCTGCCCTGCCTACCCAAAACAACCTCCGCAGCTGAATAGCATAGAACAAGAAACTGTCATGGCAACATTACACAAAAACCAAACAAAGAGCAACTTCTCATTACAAGCAGAGATATAAAAGAGAATAAAATATTTTCTCCTCACCTAAAATAACACTGGCACTTTGGAACAAATTTAAAATAGCTGTACATACAGACATTGCCTACATTACATGTATAAGCACATCTGTTCCTGAATTAAATCAGGTCGCTTAACAAGGCTCATTTTTCCCAACTGTACAGAGGTTTTTTCACTGATTGAAACTACTGCATTGTTTGAATTTTTCAGTTGGTTTAGTTTATAAATATGACAGCTAGTATATCTTTAAACACAATGCATTTATAATAACTAACATAGGCTATAATTTCCTTTATGGTCTTTTTAATGCTATTTTTCCTCTGTTGCTACAGGTATGTGAACTCCACCTTACTGTATAAGTGCTGCCATGAAGCAAAGCAAAACAGATCATTTGCATCCACTATGTCACAAAGAAACTGTTTGTAATGGAAACTCAGAATCATGTACCCAGAAGGCAAACATTTATGACTCAAGTCATTCAATTTCCCAACCCAAGACAAGGCAGTGGGTCAGTGACTCATTCAGGCTCACCTTTGACCAAACAAAGTCATATGACCAAGGGAATTCCAATAGCCATGTGTTTCCTGAACGTAGGCACCAGAATTGCAGTAGCAGAATAGGCCTAGATGTCCTGATCACGTGTAGCAAACAAGCAATATCGAGGGATGCATTTTAATTTTTCCCCTAAGGACTTTTTCGTAGGAGTCAAGCCTGCGACTTTCAAATTTTGCGAGCAGGCTCAGTAAGTCTACAGCACTGTTACATAACTCATTTCCACGACGTGGAAAAACTCAGGTGCTCAGCCAATCAGCCGCCTGATTTCACTCATAATGTGAAATTTGTATGCCTCCATACCGCATTACTGCCAGCGGCCATAAAGCCCAACATTACCCGCACTAGACAGCTAGCTGGCTGGCTGGCATATATAAGAGCAACATCCCGCTGCATCATACGATAGGTTAACGTTACAAAACCACAAGGCCTTCTGTCAGTTAAAAACGGAAATGTAATAGTTACATGAAATCAGGAAACCAAGTAAATCAGAACATTTACAATGTCATTTCTTCTGGCAGCTAGCACATTAGCTAGTGCGTTGGTAGTGAACAATTCCGTGTAATACAGCTCGAAAGGTAAAACAGTGAGCTGGTAACCTATATAATTTCCTATGTTACTGTAGCTATGTCAACCCCCATAGATTTAAATTTAAATAAGCGGCTAAACCAGCTGTACCAGGAGCTGACCGCCAGCTAATGACTACTTCCACAAACTAAAAAAATACCTACAAGCCAACCAACAAGATGACTAATTAAACACGTAATAGATTATAAAACCTGTGGATTCAGCTCCGTTATGACCTACGAAGATGTAGTGAAGTCACGTTTGTCATGTGTCAACCGCAATTCAATTAGTGTCGCTACGTAGCCACCTAGCTAGCTAACGTTACCATTTAGCACTATAGCTGACTCGCTAACGTTAAAAAAAAATCAATGCGGAACTTCAGTCTTTCGTCTACTCACCTCTGGAATATATTCCACAGAAAACCTTGATCGGGAGGAGCGTTGTTATATTGAGGTGGTCTGTACTGATTGTGATATGCCATTCTTGGACCTCCGAGAATCTGTGATTTGTGCTGTGAAAGGACAGGCACTTATTTTCTGATCCTGCTCAGAGCTGACACTTTCCCTCTTTGCAGAGGCGCGGCGTATGTCACCACTTCCCGTACGCATTTCAGCGACGTCATCCACCCAACGCTCGAAAATGAACGCCACGCCCCCTTTTGTCGTATTTCACCGACTCATGCTCGAGGGGATACGAGGATTAACGAGCTCCAAAACTGACAGCGATATAAATTTATTACATATATTTAACACTTGATTTTTTAAAACTATTTTGGTCTTTGTTAATTTATTCTACATTAGTTGTACATTTGTAGCGAGCTTTATTTATAAATGTTTTAGCTCTGATTGGTAGTTGTAGTAGTGGTATAGGTATTATTTCAATACTACCACTACTACTAATTATTATTATATAATAATGTATATGTTTTCGTATAGAAAGTGCATTTGTTTTCACTGGATGAGTTTTCACCTGTCTTAGTTATGTTAATAGCATTTTTGGATACTTATATGACTAAAAACTAGAGTAAATATTTATAAGGCTCCTTATCAATTTGACCAATAATAGATATTGTCAGGCTTCAGGAATTACACAGGCATTCCAGTTTTCATGCTTTCAAAGTGCATGATTACTTTGCTTATCTCCTGGTCTAATGGGAGCAAGTAGGTATGTTTTGCAGCTGGACACTACATAGGGCAGTTAGCAAGGTAGTTCTCCAGCTATTCTAACGCGTAACTCAAGGCCTGTAGATATGATCATTACTCATTGAAGTAAAATACAATATTTGATCAGTTGAATGCGGTGTATGGGACATCCCTTTCACGTCACGATTATATTTAATTGTGTATAGGCCAATATGGTTTTACACCAGAAACACCGAAAAACACTTACCGCATAAAAAAAAACTAAAAGTGCTCATTTTGTATGCTAACACTCTGTAGAACGTCGAATTTTGAACCCGGCAATTGGACAATCCAAATGTAAATTTCACATCTCATTGGTTGCCTGACTGCACATCGTACATGTGTGAAAAAGGGTATGGGATGTTTGGCGGGAATTCCCATCCTTGTTAAGTACAAGTCAGCAATGTTCGCTAGGCAAATTATGGATAGTTGATTAGCTGGCTACTTTTTAAACTTAGGTAAATCAAAGCCTGATTTGCCCTTGAATAAATATCTAATAATCGGTATAACAACCAAATCTATTGAACCAATAATATATGTCACTGTGACAAGAAAGAGCTTCGTATTGAAATTTACAGTCAAAGTCTAGTCTCTGTAAAATAACTAACGGTACAGTATAGGTAGCTTTCTGACGAGCTTTCCATTCTACTCGCTTTGCAAGCGAGCTGAAAAAAGATGTTTTACTATCCCTATGTTTTGCAACGCCACACCGGCTGCTTCTCTACAATATGGTGAGTTTATTTGTGTTCTCTATGTGGCAAGGGGGTTAACTAAGTTACTTGCAAGGTGGCTGTAGTTGTCGTTGATGAACAACTTGATCAGATCGATGTTGTCGACACTACATTAATTGTTAAATTTATCAAAATATAAGCAGGCTTACTATTTGGATATCTGATACAATAGACAAAATAATTATATATTATAAACATAGTACAATAATTAATAATAAAACCTTTAAAGGACACACCAAGGTAGAAAGGAAATACATTTTTACATCAAAAGTTGAGAAGTCACAAAATGTATTAAATTAAATTAATAATAAACAATAATCAATAATAAGCAAGAATAACTTTAAATGTAAAATTGAGAACCTAGAAATGTTGGTGTTGTTGTGAGGTGCCAGATAACATTACATACGCACAAGGTGATTATATGCAGTAAATCACCATGGCATTAGGAGTCTTGTCATTCTATCTGATGGATGGGGGGTGCAATAAATGTGCATTGTTCTAAATTTGTGGCCTTTAATGATATGTTGCTGTTGTTGGTCAGGTTGGCAGCCACTAAAGGGATCAAGATCACTCGCCGAGATTTCCTGAAGGTCAATGTAGAGCGTACATGGTAACCGTCTGTATTATTGCGTCTCAGAGTAGTGGTTAATCAGTGGTCTTACTGTTTTTGTCTTTGTTCCTATGTGAAAATATATATGCCGTTCCACCTAGAACAAGCAAAGTATTTTACTATGATACTTTAATATGATATTTTACTGCTCTGCAGTGTGCATGTATGTGTGTGTTTGTGTGTGAAATCGCCTATCGGTCATGATTCAATGGTGACACTGACCGTGTCTGTTTACAGTGAGGACATCATGGATTATGTTCTGGCGCAGGCCCCACCCCTCTGCCCGGGCCTGCCCCGCCCCCGCTTCTCCCTCTACCTGTCCTCCCAGCTGCAGTACGGTGTCATTATCGTCTACCACCAGCAGTGTGCCATCCTTCAGGGTGAGAGAGGGAGGAGCTCTATACGGCTCAGACACACTTTAACACATAAAAACCCCTACAAGAGGGCGGGGTAATACTGTGTGTGAAGATTTACTGACACTTCAGTTGAGGAAAAATTGCTCCGGAGAGAGCAATCTGGGTTTAACACAGTATGAGTACTATCTAGACCCTGCTTCACTGTCATGCTGCGCTATCGGAGAAGCAGGTAGCCCTAGACTTCTGTGCATTAACTCAGGCTGAATGGCTCATGAACACAGACTAATGTCTTATTGTAAAGTATTACAGCTGTGCAGAATAAGTGAAATGTGCTCATGCCCTTGACCCCACAGTACTGCAGCAATAGCAGGGAGTATTAGGGAGTGCTACAACATGTACAATGGCCAGCTAACCTGTCACCGCATGAATATTTTATCTAGAAGGAGGGAGCAAAAGTCTGTCAACCCCAAGGAATCACAGCGTGGAGGTCTTTAACTATCTGACTGTTGAGAGTCTGGCCTCTATTGCAAATAAATGGACCGTTCAAAAACAAGCTCGGCACCAGGCTGCTTTGTTTTTTGCATAACAAATTTATTCTGTGCACATACGTGTTTCATTTGTCTGTTTTTTGTTGTTTTTGTTTTCACGTAAACATAGAGCAACACTTTATCTGTTTGGTTCATTTCACGTGTTGGTCTTGACATCATAAGCATTATTATTTATAAGCATTGTAAGAGCTGAAAGCGCATAGCGGTGGGCAAGGCCATATTTTGTGTGATGAGTTTGAATGCACCTGTACGTTGGCCGTGTGATTCCAGGCGAGGTCCAGCAGACCATCGAGCGCCTGCTTCGCTCGGAGAGACACACACGCATTGACTTGATGGAGCCTGACAGGTCAGGGTCACAATTATCATTGCGGGCGTCCGTTTCTCAAAGCCGTCCTCCCAAATTGTGTTTTTAGAACGGTTTTATATTACGACCATATTGAGCTGCTGTGTTCTTTCTGCCTGCCTTCCTCATAGGAGGTTCCCTTTGATAACAGAAGCTTCCTGTGCTGTCTGTTTTCATGCTAGCCATGGGTGTTCCATTTTAGACCACACCCTTACATGGATGTTTCTAACAAGCCAGCAAATCGGAACACTTACAGCTTCCACAATTAGAAAGAGACCCTTCGGTGTTAACCACAGACATTAAACATCTGGTCCATGTGTAGAACACCTGTGGTATTGTCTTTATTATTACTTTTTCTGCCAGTGTCTGTAATAGTCCCGCTTCTGATTCTGCTGGTAATGATGTAAACAGTAACAGTGTTATCTCCCAGGCGGACCCTGAATCTACCAGACTCCCTGTTTCTCCTGGAGGAGGCAGAGGGGGCACAGGACCCCTTCTTTGGAGTGATGGGGATTGAGCAAAATCTGCCCAGTCCATACAGACTAATGCAGGTATCATACACACATCTATAGAGACTTTATAGACTAGCACAGGTAAGCACAAGATCAGATAGCTAAAACTGCATGCTAATACCATCAGTCTGACAGGAGCGTATCTGAGCCAGATATCAAATGAGAGTAAATGGAAGAAACAGATTTCCAAAACTGCCATACTTAATAACCTGATGAGAGAGAGAGGCAGCGAGATCCTCTTTGGTGCTGAAGACACAACACACGCTGTTGACCGTGTCTTTATGCTTGCTGCTAATTCTCAGGCCTGGCATGACATAGAAGCTGTTACTCCACAGCACCCCCAGGTGGGGAATCGCACATCTGCACCAGAGGAAGGTGAGTTAGGGAAAGAATGGCTCAAATGAAGTTGATCACTGTCATCATTTATGATCATATCAAAAGGCTCAAAAGACATGCTTTTTCTCTCTCCAGGCCTCACTGCTTCTCCTGATGCCATCACCATGAAAGAGAAGGAGCCAGCCGTCATTCCTTCTACGGAGGTCTCTGTGAAACCTGAAAAATTGTTTTATTGACCGTTTTGTGTCAGGGAATCGTCTTATTCGCACACAGTTCTTTATGGAAATGCCTAGTTATAGGATGTTTACAGTTTCTACATTGCACATATCTCACCATCACCTTCACTCTCTTCCTATGGCTACTCAGTTTGAGGGGGAGGAGCTACCAGAGGTCACAGTCAAAGAGATTGACATGCTGATGGAGCAGCAGGATCAGTTCAATGTCGGTATGTGTGTTGGGCAGAGATGTAATTAGCAGAATCAAGCACTGAGGGCTAAAAGGAAGAGAATAGGTACTGTGAAAGGCAGGGAAGGGAAGAGGAACATACTGTATGGGATCAGCCTATACTGTATGTGATTTTGCGTCTTTCAGTTCTGGCTGGTCCAATGTGAGTGCACAGGGACATGTAAGGAAACTGTAACAGTTACCTTTACTGAAAGTACTAAGCCATATTAACAGCTGTGAGCTTATTTTTAGGCCTATGAAAAGCAGGTGTTCAATATTGCCTTGAGCTAAACTGTACATGAAAAAGATTCAAATTGCTAAAAGCACATTTGTAGTAAACATACAAATACAATTTGTATTAGCATATGAGATGTTGTGTAAGAGTATGAACTGGTCCTTTAAACAAACAAAATGGCATTTTACACATATGTAGCAAACATAAGCATGCATTTATTGATCAGCATTTAAGAGTATGGTAACACAGAAAACAAAGCAATGTGATATGGAGGGATAGGTTTTCTCTGGATTCGATCTTATCATAATCGAAAGGTGCAGGAATCCACAGCCATTTATTGCCCTCGAAGTGTTTGTTTAGCAATAATTAAGTAAATTCCCATTTGCTGAATTAACATATTGCACTATGGTACTTCTGCCCAGAAACGTCTTTTGACCGCCGCCGCCTGTGTGTTTTTGGTGCGCGGTTTTGCCATGCTTCGTAACTGCATTCCCGCATCTGTCCCTCAGAGCTGGAGGAGAGGGAGAGAGAGAGGGTGGCTGACGGAGAGAGAACAGCCCTAACAGGAGCCACAGTCTCCATTGAACAGTGAGTTACACCAACTCGGGGCTCCTCAGTCCTTTGAAAGTCTCAGTCTTAGCATCTCGGACTCTAGCTGCCCTTTCACAAATGTGGATAGAGTAACGTCGGAGGACGTTATCACATTCATGTTTTTTTAGTCGTGTTAATCCGGCCATCAGATGCTTCTTCGTAGCTGTGACCATTTCCTTTTCCTCTGCAAGCAAAAGACATGCCTTCATAAGAGAAACGCCCTCATTTTATGACAAAAAGATCAAAGTAATATGCAACTGAAACAATGGCTGGGACATTTTCTCTGCACTTTGCACTGGTGTGCTTTGGCACAGTGTCTTTAAAAAATGGGTATGCAGGGTTCAACATTAAGGTTTCTTCTCACTTGTCCGGTCAGGCAGACTGATCAGAAATTTTCTGGACCAAACTGAATTTCTACTCACCCAGATATGGCATAGTTTAGCTACAATTTAAAGCGTGTAAAAATGATGGTTGTCATAAGTGTAATCATCAGTGCATTTGCATTGTAATTTATTCTCCACATGCAGAGATCCATTGGATATTTGTCACCGCATTCACCCCATCCTCTTCCAGTTTATGTAACATGAGCAAGGGGATGTCTGGTTCCAAACTGGAGACCTTGAGTTTCATATCATCTTAATTAAGCGGTTGTCACTGTCCCATCTGTCAGGATCGGAGATCGGGACACAAACGCGGACCACAGGGTAAACGGTTCCAAGCGTTTTAATCGTAATCGGTAGGCAGTTCGTGGTACAGGGACAGGCAGGGTTCGAAAACACGGGGAAGCAGTCCGGGGGCAGATCCAGAAACGGCAGTCGAGGCGGGCAGAGTCAGGAACCAGGCAGGCGAGTGGCGTCAAACAAATCCGAATCGGCAGGCAAAAAACGAAGTCAGGAATCAGGCAGGAACGGCGACAGCAAGCAAATCACGGGAACTAAATGCGGGAACGAGACAGGAAAAATCACTGAAACGAACTAGCAACAAGACAGAGACACACAGGGAAGATATAGGGCTGGGGTGACGAGGCAATGGGATGCAGGTGAGCAGGCAGGCAAGTGCAGGTAATGAGGAGATCAGGTGGGCGTAGACCAGGCAGGGAGTGGGGCGGGGCTGAAACACAAGGAAAACAAAAGCACAGGGACGGGGAGAAACAAAAACACCACGGCTTAAGGGGGCGGAGCCCTGACACCATCTCCCTGACCTGGCTACATCATGCTGCTTCAGCAGGTGTGAGAAATATACATAGTGTACAAACCTTACCTTTTCAGATAGGAAAAATAACATTAGCTACTATAGCTATAACTGGCTGGATAACTAGCAGGCTAGCTGGTTAGCTAAGGCAAGATGACTGATGCAGGAAACTAATTTAGCCTACAGCTAATGTTATCAATTGAGGTCACATTTGCCAGCTAGATAGTTATTCTTTCAGACATATTTACTAGTGATTTCGTATGTTATAAATACAGAGCTGAAGCTGACGTCAGCACTAATTTACTGCAGCATGACACAGGCAAGTCATGCGGACTGGTCAGTTCAGATCAGGCAGTGACAGTTCATTTTTAGATGTTGCAAAAGTGTGCAAAAAAATACAACTTGGAAAAACTTAACGATTGTTGGAAACTACATTGGGTGCCTCAATGAGCAGTGTCTGTGATTGCAGAACTTGGCTCTACGTGAATGGCAGTCAGTTAAACTTCTGAAAGTGATCTGTATTAACTCTCTGAGCTAACTAAGTAATAATAACGAGCTAGCTAAAAAAATTACCTAGGTGGTTCGTTACACCTGTAACCTTCTGTAAGTCAATCCAGTCTTGTGACGCAACAGTAGATGTCACTGCTGATTGGTCACTTGATTGAAACTTTATTCCTGCATTGTAAACATTAACAGAGGGTGTTTTCTCTTGTAAGCAACCGTGAAAAGTGTGCAACACAAACTGGGCCTTACAGGACTCTGACACTAGGTGGTCGATGTAGTCCGATTCCACTGGCCAAGTCAGCCAGTTATTTGTCAACTAAAGTATGAGGTATAAGGATGTGCCCTGCTTCATTCCTTTTTTACACAAAAACACACTGCTGCTGATGTGCTAGCCTGACAGCGGGCAGAAATCATGGAATTTGCAAGCTGAAATACTGAATTTGCTTTGAATCGTCCCAATTGAGCAAGTCACCAAGCAGGTTTACTTGCCCTGGGCAATCAGGCAACTGTTAATGTTGAACCCTGGTATGTATACGTCTTGACAGTTTTGTCACTTCTTTTCTCCGTGGGTTGTTTCCTCCCTGTGACATGGAGTGCACAAGTAATTGTGCTACTGGCCAAGCCCCAGAAATATGTGTGCTTGTGTCAAAATCAAACCTACACATTCGCTCAGAATGTGTTGAAAATAGTGTGCAGGAAGGTCAGTTTCCCTCTGCAGTCTGTCTGAGCTATGAGCTCCTCCCACTCCCGCTCACAGGCTGAAGCTGACCACTTTGGAGGACAGTATGTGGCTGCTGGATGAGGAGACCGGCCGCCCTGTTGAGGTCCCGTTGACAGGGGTCCGGATGGAGAAGACCCCCTCTCCTGTTTCCGTGCCTGTAGCTCCTCCTTCTAGAGAAAGTATGGAGGAGCCTGAGAAAGAACGAGAGAGAGGCAGGGAGGGCTCTAGCAGTGAGGTGCGTGTCCCAGTTTCCTGAGGGGGAGCTAGGTTCTGTGACTTCATCCATTAAGGAGTCACCGAGGGAGAGGCCCAGTTGTCATTTGTAAAAAACAAGTATTGCTATTCTCTTCTTTAAAACAGCAGGCTGCTGTACAAGTATGTAGCCTGTTCAACATCTGCAAAGCCCAGGAAATGTTCTAGATGTCATTCACCAAGAGTTTCTATCTCTTTCCATCTTCCTCTCTCTCTCTCTCTCCTTTTTCATTCTCTACTTTCTCTCTTCCCACATCTGTCCACATCTATCTACTGTTACAGATCCTCCATGGCGACATTCCCCCAAAGCAACAGGGGCGCAGACGGCAGCTGCTCTTCATAGACCCACAAATGCAGATCCCCCAGGATGAGATGCAGGCGCAAATACAGGACAACCTGGCCGAGACTGTGCCCCTGGTACGACAGACTGTTACTGTGTGGTTACTGACGGCTCACGCATCCACACCAACAGACACAGGCTGTTGATTGTGTGGTTAGCGTGTCAGTTAGGCTATTCGGACATCAATGGAGGCTGATCTGGCAGTCGACTTCACACGTTCATTTTCCCGGAGATCAACATTCTCAGCGCGTTCCAGATTTGGGGCTAACCCCTTAAGCTTTTTCGTGCACAATCACGCTGGTTTTTTAAATGGGAATTGGGTCTGACAGGGTTTGTTGGAAAGTAGGGTAATTATGCCTTCAGGTCATTATGTTTTTTTCCAGAGGAAGTTGTTTGAAGTAGGATATCCAGTCAAAGTGGATATCCAAAATGGGTGCTGTGCAAGTGTAGTCATAGTGAGGTGTCTCTCTTAGTCCCAGGTGCTGCTGGGGAGCCCGTCCCAGCTCAGGGTCCAACCTGCAGAGCTCCTCAGCGCCGCCTGCTGCTGTGAGTTTCCCGCCTTCCTCTCCCACAGGTACCATTCAGTACGAATGTAAGAGTCCTGCGACGTCACGCCGCCCGGTCGGCCTGCTTCCTTTCTCTCCAGCTCATCTCCACCCTGACGTAACGTCCCTGTGGAAACGGTGCGCCGTTCCCCCGCCCCTACCTCCTCCCTCTGCTGGGAGACAAAGGCCGGGGGTGACGAACGCGGAGCTGGAGTCAGAGAGGGAGATCGAGGTGGCAAGGGAGGAGACGGAAGGCGGAAGTAGGCAAAGGAGCTCCAGCATCAGAGAGGTGGATGCGCAGTCTAACACCAGAACCCAGCTGTTCTGAATCTGCTGTCATTTATTTCTATCGTGGGTGTAGCAGGTAGTACAGTAACGAGAGATAAATCACTGAGTGTTTTGTTTGGAGATTGGAGCTGTTTTCATTAATCATAGTCTTTATGTGATTTTTATATGATCTTATTTCATTAAAGTCTGCAGTACTGACATAATTAGTAATGAATGTAAGATTTTGTATTGTGCATGTGAGGTCCAGAGACACCCATCACACATTAAATCCATATAAGGCATGAAAATAATGCTACGATAGCCGTCAGATATGGTACGGTTTTGAAGGCACTGACAATTATGAATCATTATTGGAAATAAAAAGTGTACTGCAAAGACCTGCACACATGGAACCATTACTTCAGTGTTTAAAGGGAATCTGTCAATAGGCTAAAAAATGTAGGCCTACACGAGCGATCACCTTGTATAAACTCATTGGTCTCTGTCACAGTGCCGTTGGGCTTACCTCTCTTCCTTCCTCTGAGTCATGTTGTCTTTGCTTCTCTGCATCAACAGCTATCAAGAGAGATACTGGAGTCAGGCCTGGCATCTGAAGTATCAGGTGAGATGCTTTGTTAATTTGTATTTAGAATTACACATTTGCAGTTCCTGGTGGAAGTAGTAGTGCTGTATTACTACAGTTGACATGTGGCAGTCAGCAGGGGCTCAACTCCCTGTCACATCCACACAGGCACTGAAGTGCTAAGTGAAACGCTAACACGTGGTGTTTGAATGCAGAGGAACCCTGTGTGAACTGCACACTGTGCAGTGCGGTGTTACGTGGTATATATTTGTTTGGAAAGTGAGCGCTCTCTGAGGAAGGTTCTGCGGTCATGGTTTCAGCTGCATCTGAGGTGCTGCTGGAGGTGTCCAAGGAGGACGGGTCCCGGGACCATATCACCCCCACGAAACGATGGTGAGAGAGAAAGAGGATCAGAGGGCCTGCGTGAGCCTCTTTAAGGTGTTCCCCGCGTGTCTTACTCTGTGTCTGTGCTTCTGAAGGTCGCCCATAGAGGCGGCTCCCGTTCCCATGGAGGAAATCCCAGAGGAGCGGGTGGAGCTGCCCGAGGGAGAGGTGACCGTGGAGAGTCTGCTGGGGTAACTCTGTTTTGTGTTTCGCTGTACCTCTTTCGTTTCGGGAGTCCGTGTGTCCATAATCAATAAGTCTTCTTCCACAAAGGAATCTTAATGCCATCCGCTGCCACAGGAATGTGGAAATTGGACTTTTAAAATAGGAAAACACTATTATATTAAAGACAAAAATCACAGTAAAATATTCATATCTAGTTTTATTTTACTCTTCCCTTATTGACATTTGAGATCGTGAATTTTATGCATAAAAATTAATTGTTATCATTTTTGCTCCCAAGCTTTTGTTCTGGCAAACATTGGATACACATTATGGTATAAGAAACCTATAAATTAGGGGTCTGTCTCTTATTTAAATTCAGTTACAGCATGTGACAGTTACACCCGTACCAGCCAGTCTGTTAGTTTCTCTTCAGTTTATTCATTTCTGTACTATTATCTGATCCCGCAGACTGGTGTCCCTTTACCTCAAGCGCTTTGGGGAAATATCATTTGACTCTCTGCTGCACCCCAAGGCCAACCGGAGTATTGCAGCTCGTGTCTTCTGCAAACTGCTCGGTAAGGGAAGATGTTCTGTTCACAGCACAATGAGTACGTGCGCATGTTTTGCCTTAATGTGTGCAGGGTGTTTGCGTCAAGCAGCAGTGTGCGTCTGCACTGTATTTGCATGTTTCAAAACTCGTACCGATTTATCTTATCCGTAGTGTGGGTGTGATTTACACTGTTCAGATGTGTCCCACTGTCATGTTTTAGCAGTATGGTGATGTTATAACCCCGTGTTCTTGCAGAGTTGGCGTCTGTGAGGAAACTCGGCGTGATTCAAAGGGAACCATACAGTTCCATTACTATCTCTGCTGGAGAGCTGTATGCAGGGGCCTAAGGGCCCGTCATTCTCTGACATACAGACACTGACACACTGTGATGTCCACTGATTCTCCCTATGCACAGATTAGCAGTTCAGGTGTTCTGACTTTAAGCACAGGGATGCAGCGCACACACACCGATACCCATACTGGTGTCAGTGATGAGAAATGGATATCCAAACGTGATTGTACAGAGCAGCTCATATTCCCACAGCTGTGTTACAGGTAATGGTGATGATGTGAGACATTTCACTCACTGCTGTTACGTTTTTACCTTTTAAACTCTTTGTAATAATAAACACATTTTAATGAAAATTATTGAGGGGAATGCAATAAAAATTTGAAATGTTTTATTTATTTTTCAGTGGTATTTCAATGGTATTTAATGGATGGCATTCTTTTTGTCATTGGATATTGAAAAATTAAAGTTCTTTTTAAATCAAAGCAAACTTTTCTGAGTATGAATATTCAGATGCTACAACACTGCTGCATCCTACAGAACCACAACCGACTGACACAGAGCGACAGTCTCCATGGTGATGTGGTCCACTCCCTGTTTCTGCAGGGATATGACCTAGCAGATTAAGTAGGCCTTTCCACACAAATACATATTCATTTAATCTTGGGGGCTGCACTAAGAATTGCTCCAGCTGATCCATGTGTCAGTCCAAGATGGGCCTACAGGGGGCAGTAGAGAATCCGTAGTACAGCTGCCGAATAGAGTGGATTGTGACATCATGCCTCTCCCTTGACGTAACGCTGCCTTGCTGGGGGATATATCTGATCTCATGGCTGAATTACTCAATACATTCACACTGGAATCGGCGGGCTAAGGAGAGAGGTGAGTCAGCTGGCCGAAATGTGGCACCAGTCTGCAACAGAAAACTCAGATAAACAGAAGGCAGTCGGTCAATGTATGGTACACTCTGTTACTGTACTTAATGACCTCAGAAAATTTCTCCGTAGAACACAGAGTGAGAGTGTGAACGTGTTCTCAGAGCTGAAGCATTACTTGCACACGCAGACAGATGACATTCCATCTATTACCACTGCCCAGAAAGAGGGCTGATGTACTGTCACTAAGCAGTGACAGATCACTTGCAGCTCTGTGGTACAGGACATTATCCTGTCACATCTCTTTATATGGGCATCCATGTGGCACAGCGGGAAGGAACAAGGCTCGTAACCCAAACGTTGCTGGTGTCTGTTAAGCAACTTTGATGTAACACTATTTGATGTAAGTCATGGACTAAATATCTTGAGAAAGAAAAGGTGGTAATTAATTGTGAGATATTAATACAACTATACTCTTATGGTCAGTTTTATCCACAAAGAGTAGTTACTGATAGGTGTAGTATATTAAGGCAACACTGATGCACTTTCACAGCAGCATGTAATGAATATGTCAATAGGCAGGCATCCATTCAATGGGGAGCTAATGTGTCACATCCTTACACACTAGCAAATAGAGAATAACCAAGCCTTACCACTATGGTATCTATGTATGTATTAATTTTGTACTCTACCACCGTCGTCCCAAATACAACCCAGACCCAGGTTCAAGGTCAAGTTATGTAATTTCCTGGCAAAGTCTGGGAGTTTGCAACAGTGGAACACAATCGGCTCTTCTCCTAGCCTAATGTGACACAGTTGGGAATTCCACACATGGATAATAAAGTCATAAAGAATATACTAAACAAAAAAGTGCCACACTATTTAAAGGAACCTCAGATGGTAAATACCTTTTTGCAGGGAAATTTTCCAGCTTTTCCCAGTGGGTCCTGGGTTTGTGGGTTTTCAACTCCCTCAGTAGAACATTCAGCACTTTGTGATAATTCACTCATGCAAATTCCCTCTAAAAATAAAATTTGATTGATACACAGTACACTTGAAAGGCATTTATGTGAAGTGTTAACCTTGCATCTGATAAATTTGGGGCCGTTCTTTTGAAAACGCAACCGATGACGGTCTGCCTAAATCTGTGTTGCATTAGTTTTTTTTGATAAGAGGAATTGGGCTTCTGGCGTGTTGCGTTACATGGTGTGGCCAGAGCGTCTGTGTTAGCGTGCACTGACGCAGACACTACGGGTAGGGGGGCTCTGTGGACATAGGCTAGGCACGTGCCAGTTGGACAAATGGACAGCAGAGGGCTGTAAGGGTTATTAGCTGAACAGATTTTCTGAATGTTTAAAATGTCGCACCCGACTGTGAAAAATCAATAAATCAGTCAGTACTTGTACACTGAGCTGTCAGAGACAAGAGAGAGAGAAAAGGAAACCTACTGCTAAATCTTTTATTACGGCTGTAATATTTCTGAGGGAAGTGAACTGTTGTAAATTCATATTATTAATCAAACTACACAAAGCAGCTCGAAAGGGTTTTGCTGAAATAAAACCTGAAGTGGCACACATGGGCAAACATACACCTACATGAATCCCCAGTTTCACTTTCCAGTCACTGTCAATACTGCGTCCTTATACACAGAAACATGAAACATCACCGAAGGAAGCCTTACAATGCCACCAGAATTATTTTTACCCACAAAACATTGTGGCATGCTGCCATGCCCCAAATGATGAACTGATCATAAACAGACTGGTAATGAACACATACACACTCTGCAAAGATTCGCACACACATCTGCCTACAGCCGCATATTGATCTACTCCCCATCATTACATTGTTGTCTTAACCATTATCATTCATTTTATAGGACTGCTCATTGTTGTTCATTTATTTGTTTTTCAATGAACACCATGTGCAGCACTTTGAGATTATATGTTCTTCATAAATAAATCATTATTATTATTATTATTATGTACTTTTCAATTCTACTCTTCTTTTTGCATGACAAAATTTCAGTGTCCAACCAAAATAATACAAACTTTATTATAATAATACTTATTAGTATCAGTACAGTTGCTATTATTACTAGTTACATTTAACATGCCCTAAATTATGCAGAAAATTTCACTGTCCTAAACACTCATTTTATTCGATAAGGGCCTTCTTCAACCAGGTGTGAGAGTCACCTTTGACCAAACATACATCCAAGTGAAACATAAAATAATTAAATAACAGTTAATTTTTTGAAGTACATGGATGCTAACATTTAAATACCAATATTAAACACATTTATTTGGTATTTAATTTAGAGGAAGAGAGTTTCAGTCCTAGGCGTATTTATAACATTACAAACCAAAATGTAATTTTGGCTTCTATTACTACGGATTTATACTGGTCACACTTTCATGCGATCATAGTAGAAACACCAGGACAACAAAAATGCGTAGAGGAGGTGAGGAGGAACCCTTGGCAATGAACACAACAAGTCAGTTCATCAGACCCTGACAGTCTAATAAACTCACGACTGAGTGACACATTACACACATTCACACGGAGCATTTAAATCCACCGGAGAGGGACAGAGCGATTCACTCAGTGGTCTCGGCGGTACCATTTGACCAACACAGTACCTACGTTCAACACGAACAGAGGAGCACTGGAAACACACTGGAAACATACCCTTTGTACTTTGCACTACTAGCGCAGTAAGCCGGACAGTTTCCAACAACACAGTGAGCCAGTCGAGCGACAAGAGCCAGGGGCACGCGGGAGGTAAACAGATATTGGCTACCTGATCTTTCAGGGTAGCAAACAGATAGACAGACAAGGTAGTTGATTCCAAGGACTCCAGACTGTTGGAAGAACAGTGGTATAGAGAAGCAGGCAACCCTACAGACTCTCATCGGCCAGGGCAAAATGGTTCGTGCCGAGCTGCAGCTGGAGGTGCCCATGTGCGTGTCTTTGCCCATCGAGATCCTGAGCCCAGAGCAGGCTTTCCCTTTCTTGGACACCACGCTGGCCGACCTGGGCATTGAACAGTAAGCCTACCATACGATGAGTGTTTATAGCTACATTCTGACTGATATGGTACTTTGGGCAAGGATTCCTTTCTTCAGTTCTGTGTTTTTCATGAATTTCAGTGCCCACTGAACGTGTGATGTGTAGGAGTAGAAACAAGTAATACTTTCATTTAAGATACCGTTCCTTTCTCAAAGTTAAGGACAAAGTGTACGGATTATAGAGCTTGTGTGTGAGGTAGGTGATAGTTTAAAACACTCATTCAGCATGTCTGTCTGTATGTCTTAACAAAGGATGCATGTGCCAAAATTTGCGAGTAGGTTGGTGGAGAGTGCACACTCCCCACCCTTGCGTTATGCATGGTGTAATATCACCACAGTCAGTGCTGTGTGAAATGAGACTTTGTGTGTGTCAATGTCTGTGTGTGTGTTAATGTGCAGTACTGTAGAACCACTATATTTCCATCCACTGTGGTGTACTGTGTGGGTGCAGAGACTACGATCATCCAGGGGGATCAGTAGACTGTGTGTTGTGTTGTCTGCATGCAGTTCAGCGGTGAAGGAGCGGGTAGTATGGGTGGACACCAAACGCACCCGGGTCCGGAACAAGTCGGGCAAGCTCAAGGAGAAGGAGGTCATTGTTTTAGAGGTACGGGTCAAGGCCCAGCAACCTGGGGAACCTGAGACCCAGGAGGTTCTGTACAGCACTGAGACCCACACTGACCGCTCCTACTGCTGCAGCTCTGTGGCTGTCCTGCCCTGGAAACACACACACCCAGGTAAGGGTATAGCCCCTATCTGCACTGGCTACTGGACAAGCTTACTCCACGCTGGCTAACCCACTAAGAATAAACCCACTCTGTGCTGGCTAACCCACAGGAATAATCTCACTCTGTCACTCTGGCTATTTCACTCAAACTCATTATGGCTGTTATCACTCTGTACTAGCTATTCATCTGAGATACATTCACTGTACTGGCTGTCTAGTATCTGGCTATCGTAACTGGGTCTACAAAGTCAATGCTGGTTATCTCATTTACTAGTTTACGCATTCTGATATTTAGACCAATATTTATAGTAAAATTCCGGCATCTTTTGAGACTAAAGCCCCTAGATTCCCTCTAGAGACATGAGAAGCTGAGACGGGCTGACTGTCGCATTCTCCGAGCCAAGTATCCTGACGAAATATCCCACAACTTCAAATTCTCATAACACTGCATCACTTTGTCACCTCAGCGTGCAATTCCTCCATGTCCGTAATAGAAATTACATCACGTTAATCCATCATCAATTGTCTGTCAGTTACCTCGCACATTACCTCTTTCAAAAAATGTGTTACTGTAGTGCATGTACCACCTCTCTGTGCATTGCTTAGTATTTACATCAGTTTCTGTATTTATATCTTTCACGCTCTCTCTCTCCCCTCCAGAGATTGATTCCCAGCCAGTGGAGATAACTGTTGCCTTGGACACAGAGGTACAGCCGAAATGGCAGAAAACTGAGGAGAAGCTTGACGTTTGAAGAGTGAGGAAACGCGAAACTGGACCATAATTCAGTTTCAATACTGTAATCTATCCAAGCAAAAGTGTAGCCTTAGACTGACATTTTTAAACCTTTTTAGAGAAAAGGCCAAGCATCATTCATATGCATGTTCTGATGTAGCACACTTCTCCAGTTTTTGTGGTTTCTGTGTTGTACTTGTGCAACAGCCATAAATTATGTTTTGTTTTGTTTTGCTTTGAGGTATTTTGCATTCAGAGTGAGGACCTTCTGCATTTTTGCTTAAATTCATGAAAGTGAGGGTAGATTTTAAGGCCGGCTGTACAGCAGTTTGAACCACTGGAGGATGAATACGGTGAAACCCCTGTGTATGGGACATATGTAGCACATACATACGCTACATAATGGTTTTTTATCTTAATGCATTCGTACTCTATGTCCACAAGCTAAAAGAAGTGGATCACGATGACAACATTTTACTTTTAACTCTTCGCTAAAGCTTGTAGAATTCAGGGCAGTTGTTGTAATGACTCCGGCGTTTCTCTGTGTCTAAGCATCCAATGGAATGTTCTCAGAACATTACTTTCAGCAGAAAATGTATTCTTCAGCATACAGGGATCCCAGCATACCCACCTGGACCTTTATGCTGATATGTAAATGGAGAAAGCGATTTGTATATTTCATGTCTAATGAAACAACACAGCCTAAGCAGTCCTAAGGCTAACAATGAAGCTCTGCTGTGATGTAGATGTGTGCAAATGTAATAAACAGTCATGCTGTTCTTTGTATCTATAGCTTCCATTTCCTTCAAATTGGTCCAGTGTATATGTGTCCCAACGCACACATCTTCCATAACTGACTGAGGCTAGATGTGAGCTCTGCAACTTCCATAACTCTAGCTGGCCATCTTCCATAACTGACTGAGGCTAGATGTGAGCTCTGCAACTTCCATAACTCTAGCTGGCCATCTTCCATAACTGACTGACGCTAGATATGAGATCAGTCAAGGACAGAGAGTGCAATGCAAGAGAGGGTAAACGAGACTTTGAAGACAGGACAAACAGAAATGATCCCTGGACTTGAAGAATATACTTTACACAAATAAAAAGAAGGGAACCATAGTGGTGTTTTGGAGGATACAGTAGGTGCTGATAAAGACTTGAGGCCATTTAGAATGACAGCATCCACACAGAGTGCAGGCATGTACTTTTTCAAAGTTCAGTTCATCGGTTCATACTCAGAAACCTTACCAAAACTGGAAATTCTGTAACTAACAGGAAGACACAAATGAAACAGAGAGAATAATGCCATTCTACAGCACTAAAAAATCTAATGAAAACACAGCTATCTTTTCTTCTAAATTCTATTCAAAACTCTCAAACCGGCTTTGCAAAAACTAGAGAGTGGCCATGTAATGATAAATGACAAAATGCAAAAGCTAACTTCTCTGAACACAGATGCTATAAAGAAAGAAAACTTCTCAGAACAGTGTAATCGGTAAGCGTGCGGGTCTATGACTGAGACACGGCCGTGGTAAATGTGGCCCTCTGTTCAATGGGAAGTGACAACATAGCCCCCTCAAATGCTTGAGTATGATGCTGGGCCAGGTCTCTCAACAACAAAAGCAAGGTGCTCTGGGTATCTGTGAGACAAAAAACAGCTTAATTAGTGACTTGCTATACTCAGTAGCTGTGGTACACCAGAAATTGACACAATCAGGTTTAATAAAGTGTGTATTTAAAAAAAAAAGGTCTGTTCTTCTTGGGCATTCTCACCTGCATCAATATTCTTGTTTGCTAGAACATGGCTGGATGCAGACACTATGTCTTTCATATGACTCACAACCTACAAAAAAATGGCAAATTATTATACATGACAAGTGACAATCAGTGGTCTCTCAGGCTGTATCTGTGCTACATTGCACTGAGTCATGTTGATCTGCTGCGGTTGCATTCAGAAGGCTAAGAGACAGAGAGAGAGGGCGCCTACCAGTGAGGGCTTGTGGTTGTACAGGAAGCCCAGGCAGTTGAACACAGTCTTGTTCTCTTCTACGTCTTCTTTTAGAGGAAGACATGACAGAAGGGCAGGAAATACCTGAGAGGAGGAACAGCTTCAAGACCTGACCCTCATTGGCTCATATAGGTCACTAACGTCACACTCATGTTACACTCACTAAGACAATGGTATATGTACACATTTTGATCTTCTATACTGAGAGTCAAAATTGCATGATACACAGATGTACAAAAATGCAAACCTAATAAAGACACATACAGACACAGAGGCCAAACATCAGAAAGCGTGGGTAGACACAGTGTGCAGCAGCTGTACCTGATCCAGCGGTACATTCTCAGCGCTGCTCATGATCATTCTGCAGAGGGCAGCGCACAGGTTGTCAATGACCCTCCTGTCCGACTCTTTGGACAGGAGTGAGGAGAAGAGGAAGAGCAGCATGGGATAGTCTCTGAGACACAAAGTCAAGGGAGAGCCGGAGACAGTTGAAGCTGCTCAAAATTACACTCTCGGCACCCACGCCACCTACACATGGTACAACCAAACCTGCGCATACATGATAAAACTCACATATGTCACATAGTTATTGATGAGGATACTTTGTAATGAAAGGTCCAGCAGTTTCAGCCAGAACCCCCAGTCCGAACACACTGTTACTGCGCACCTCCGCGTCACTGTCCTCAACTCCGCCTACTAGCACCGGCAGCACCTGATTGGACAGCTGCCCGACGACTGCCCTGCCCCCTGCCACACCCCCTAGCAACTGCAGGGTCTCGCCAAGTGTGCCCACAGAGAAGGAGCGGTCTGCCACCGGGGAGGACGAGTTCTACAGTGATGGCAAAAAAAAAAAAATCTTAATTGCTGTTGGTTAGCAACACAAAAATGCTTTTATCATGTCAATAACGGATATGGGTATGTCCCCTGTACTTTACCGTATTTCTGTAGTAATCTGCTGTGTTATTGCTGTAATGCAATACTATGTTATTGCTGATGGAAGGCTGCGTTCTGCACATGGGAACAAAGGTGCGTGGGGGCAGGTGTGGACTCACAGCCTTGCTCATGACGAGGGGCAGCAGCTCGGTGAGGAAGGGGAAGAACGTCTCGGCAGGGACAGCCGACGCCAGCAGGGGGATCCCCTCGCCGGCAAACTCCTGCAGCATGGCGTCACGCTCCGCCTCCAGCACAGCACATCGCGTTATCACACATCGTCAAATCACGGAAGATCACCCCGCCGCCACAGGCGGCTCACAAACAGATGCTACCTGCTGCTCGTTAGCATCGTCTTCGTCCCCTCCTCCATCCTGGCATGCCGTCTGTGGAGAGAGGGAAGCAGAGAAAGAACGAGATCACCGCTTGCCGCCTTTGACTTGCACGGGCCGCACATCTATCCCCGCCTAACACGCGTTATGCTGTAGTTGAAATGCGCCGGCATAACATTGCTACAGCGAGACAGGAACGTTACGAGTTAGATGGGTCATCGTTTCCTTACGGCAGCTTGACTGAGACGGTGTTTTTTTTTTTTTCAGGCTTGCCAACCTACCATTATTCTTCATTGAAGCATGTGGACACAGAACTGTCCCTTACTGGTGGCGGAACGTCTGAAAACTGATAAGCAGCTCACCTTTTTCTTGAGCACGTCCCGGATGGCCTGGAAGACCTCCGCCAGCCGACTGGGTGTGTGCAGCGCCTCCCCCTGGCAAGACCTGATCACAGCGTTCAGGGACTCCAGCACAGCCATGACCACCTGCCTCTCAGGCTCCTGCCTCACGGCCTCCAAGAAGGTGGGCAGCACCACAGACAAGAGCTTCTGTAGGGCTGACAGAGGGCACTCTTACAGAGAGAGCTGAGAGGCAGCCAGAGAGGTTTTACAGTGGCGGCCTTCGGGCAAGAACAAGGGGAGGACGAAAACACACAGTACCTTTAAACTTATAACTGTCGTGAAATTATTTTTCACTGTCACTTTACAGTTAAAAACATTGAGTGATAATAAGTTAAATATCACAAAGCGGTCAGCTGTGTCCTGTTTGTACCATCTTGCATGCCACTTTATTACATGCACTTTGTTCTGGATAAGAGCATCTGCTAAATGACGAAACGTGAATATATTATGGGTGGGTGATCCTCACTAACACTGGCAAACTACGTCAATTACAAAAAATACTCAAAGACAGAACAATCATATGTTTATAGGCAAATGTATTTCTTTCTCACCAACTAGCATTGATGTTCCTTGTACAAAATAACAGCACGATGTACCCCGGTCAAATACCACAAGCTGAGATGAAAAAGTCACTCTTAAACACAGAGTGTAAACACAGATGTCGAAATGAAAGGCTGTAAAACGCGGACACAGAGGTACCCTGGTGGTGGATCTCGGTTGGATTCTTCCGCCAGATGCTGTGCTGAGCCCTGCAGAACTGCCCCATGGCTGCAAAGGCGGCTTTGCGAATGTCCTCGTGGGGGAACTGAGAGGAAACAAACAACCCTTAAAGGCCGTTACATTAAAGGGGAACACGAGGGCCGACACATTACCTCCAGCAGCAGCGTGACTCACATCGTGCAGCTCATAGACGTGCCTGAAACTGGACTCCAGGAAGGGCAGGAACGCAGTGCTGACATGGTAGAGAGACATGGCAGAGAAGGGACATCAGTGCGTGTGTGTGAAGAGCATCAGCGGGGTGTGCCTGTCCGCTCAGTACCTGTTATTGGAGCGTTATACATTATCTGTGTCTCTGTACCCAGTATTGAAGGAGATCTCTCCCAAAGCCTTGCAAGCATCCTCTTTTTCATTGATGTAGGAGTTCTCCACGCTGAACCTGGTAAGAGAAAGACAGCAGAGGTAAGAATAAGAATAAGAATAACAAATACTTTATTAATCCCGGAGGAAATTTGAGTAAGCAATCGCAAACTATTCCAGCCGTGGAGCGACTGATGGTACGGACAGGTGGAAACAAACCCAGCAACGCCTCTGTTCCCTGCCTCGTTTTCTCCCTCTCCTTCCAAAACTGTTTCTCCCTCATCGTCTTCATCATCATCCAGCTGGGTAAACTGCTCATCTTCTTCAAGGTAGGTCTGAATGATATGCAACAAAAAGAATAACCGAGGTATGTCCTGTTTATATTTTTGGGCTGAAGTGCAAAAGATACGAACTGAAGGCATCTGGAGTGTGACGCTGTCCTCTACGTAGAGAACGGCTGGATTCTTCACTGACCGTGACTCCATCTGTGGACTTGAGGGACAGCTGCATCATGGTGGTGATGGCAGTGAGGTGAGGGGTTAGACTGTCAGGGCTCACTGAGGACACTGCAGAGAACAGGCTGTAACTAGAAAGGGAGACCACTGCTCAGATACATTCACAAAACAACCACAAAGGACAGAGCAATGTTTTCACTCTGCACAACCAACAGAGGCAAACAACCATTAAAAACTGGATGAAACAGTATATATCAGATACAGACAGAGACACAATGTAGCTCAGATACACGAACAGACAGTGCAGCTCAGATACAGATACAGATACAGCACAGATACAGATACAGATACAGACACAGCTCAGATACAGATACAGACACAGCACAGCTCAGATACAGACACAGCGCAGCTCAGATACAGACACAGCGCAGCTCAGATACAGATACAGTGCAGCTCAGACACAGATACAGACACAGCACAGCTCAGATACAGATACAGATACAGTGCAGCTCAGAGACAGATACAGATACAGTGCAGCTCAGACACAGATACAGACACAGCACAGCTCAGATACAGATACAGACACAGCACAGCTCAGATACAGACACAGTGCAGCTCAGATACAGATACAGACACAGCGCAGCTCAGATACAGATACAGACACAGCGCAGCTCAGATACAGATACAGATACAGACACAGCGCAGCTCAGATACAGATACAGACACAGTGCGGGTCAGATACAGATACAGACACAGCGCAGCTCAGATACAGATACAGATACAGACACAGCGCAGCTCAGATACAGATACAGACACAGTGCGGGTCAGATACAGATACAGACACAGTGCGGGTCAGATACAGGTACAGACACAGCACAGCTCAGATACAGATACAGACACAGTGCGGGTCAGATACAGATACAGACACAGTGCGGGTCAGATACAGATACAGACACAGTGCGGGTCAGATACAGGTACAGACACAGCACAGCTCAGACACAGGAAACAGATACAGACACAGCGCAGCTCGGGCCCGTACGTGCAGCGCCGCAGGTCAGGATCATCCACAGAGTCAGTCAGTCTGAGACCCAGCTGCACACACTCGGCTGCCAGGGGCCTGAACACATCCTCCCCTACAGTGCGAGCCAGCACTGACAGAGTGTCTGCACAGGGAGAGGGGGCACTCACGGTCATTCACAATACACGGGGAGGCCATCAGAACAGGGGGGAACCTCACTGCAAATGCCACAAAAAAACATGGCAAAATCTTTGACACTGACAGACTGGCGCTCATATTCATACCCAGAGCCTGCATCTGCAGTGACCTCACTTCCTCCTGCGTGTCCATCAGGAAGCCCCTGAGACTGTCAATCACTGTGGGGAAGTATGGCACCAGCATCTCCTTCGCCGCATTGGCTAACATGCACACAGGGGCAGGATTAAGGCAAAGATCACAAAGATGCACAGTAACAGCGAAACAGACAGAATCGGCCATTCAGACCGACAGAACTGAAATGACCCTTAATGCTGTAAGTCACGGTTACCAATGGCTCCGATGGCACTGACTGAGAGCACTTTCATCTTCAGACTGTCAGAGCTGCTCAGGGTAGCAAGCATGGTCTCCATCAAAGTTGGCAGATAGGGCTGGATCCCCTCACCTACGAGT
This sequence comes from Megalops cyprinoides, assembly GCF_013368585.1. Lineage (NCBI taxonomy): Eukaryota > Metazoa > Chordata > Actinopteri > Elopiformes > Megalopidae > Megalops > Megalops cyprinoides. The sequence continues at coordinate 11,722,429 of NC_050584.1, forward strand.
GGGAAAAGGGTTAGTGGACAGACACTGACCACACACAGAGCGCAGCACGTAGAAGGCAGTGGTGAAAAACGTGGACACTACTCATAGTAAACAGAGACATTATGCAGATTCTGACCCAGGTTCTCCAGGAAGTTCTCCAGAGCATAGACGACCTTGGAGATATGAACGGTCTTGGCTTGGTCCGGACCAGAAATGTATCCCAGCAAAAGTGGAATCAATTCAGCACTGTATTTACTGATCTCAGGCTAAGAGGGAGAGACCATGGATGAGTGAGATATTAACAGAGACACCATTGCAGCATAGAGGCTGTTAAAATAAGTGCATAGCTATAAACACAAGCATGCACACACATGAACCAGGAAAACTCTGCACACACATGAACCAGGAAAACTCTACAGAAGGACATGTGAAAAGATAGATACACTGATAATGAAAACTTCACAAATGGAAAAGGGAACTCACAAATTTACCACATAAAAACACAGACAAATACACTTATGGATTCATAAAATAATACAACACTAGATAACTAAATTAGTGTCAAGGTTTCTTCTGAGAAGACTTTTGAGTTTCAGAAGAAAAGAGTTTATTTCCTTTAACTTTTGCATGCACTGTTATATAAACTATAAACAGTTACATCAATTACATCTTATAGACCTTAGCTTTCTATAGCTTAGACAACATATAACAGAAGCAGCTCTAATACTCAGAAGAAGCAGATCTAAGCACATGTAATACTCAGCTTCATTTTTTCACTGTTCACTAGCTGCTCAAAAACAGTAGGAAATATGTTAAAGAGTGAGGTTGCACAAAATGAATGCCAAGTATTTAACTGCTCCAATATCAAATAGTTACATAAGTACATATCAATGACGACCCACATGCATGAATACCTAGGAACTTACCTGCAGGTGCTCAGAGAACTGTCCCAAGGCAAAAAGACCAGCACTATGTACCATCTGACTACTGTCTGACAGACTCTGATACACCACCTGCAGCACAGAGGACAACATCCTGGCAGAGGCACATTTAATTAATACACTGTGCACAGAATGAAGGAATAATACACTATACACAACACTGTGAGGTGTAATACAGTAAGTAAAGCATACACTGATCAACTGACAGTACAGTGCCTTAACATAGCACGGATAAATGTATACAGAGAACGAGATCAAGCAATGGTGTATATGCACAGTGAGAGACTGCATGTTTTGCGGTCAGCGCCAATGTGCTCACTTGGATTGGATATGGGCAGAGCAGCCTTCAGCCAACATAGCAAGGCTCATCAACCCAGCCTTTCTCTCACAGGGCTTCTCGCTGGCCAAGCACAACTCTGTCAGGGGCATCTGGTAGAGAGGATTCATAACAAACGTCAGCAAAATGTTTTGGCTGCAGAAACATGCTTCTAATATTAATTGCAACTATTACAGATGCTTCCTGATCTGACTCACCAGCTGGTCTAAGAGTAATTCAGGCGGCATGTGAAGTGCCATGGTATCAATAACCTGAGAAAGAGAGAGGGAGAGAGACAGAGAGAGGAACAAGCAGCAGCAATAAGAATGAACTTCTGATCAAAATATCAAATTTAGTTATTTTTGATTGAAGCACAATAAAATATAGATCTTAAACTGAATAAGACTAAATGCCTTTTCTCCACAGCTGCTACTGACAGCTCGTACTTTTCTTGAGGTACCCAAAGACATAAGGATAAGGATTTTACACTAAAGGCAAAAATGTAAAGGATGATTATACATCACTAAAAACTGAAAAGACTTGGCTGTTAAACTTATTTCTCATTCTAACAACTCTGTGCTGACAACCATTCTATGAAAATACAAATGGATGAAAAAATAATGTGAAATTATCTTAGCAATTAGCAGCAAAAGCAAACTGTGCTTTAGCAAAAGCAGCAAACTGTGCTTCAACAGGTTAGTGAACCAGAGATTAAGCTTTCCTTAAAGTCTCTGATGTAAAACTGCCTTAGCAGCGACTTTAACCCTGGTACAATACAGCACGGGATCTCGGAACAATACTTTCTTGTGGTCGAGAAAGTATATCCAAAAAAGTTAAAAAACAGACAAACCAAACTGTTGCAAATCGGCTGAAGACAGCGTATTGCGTTTTCTTCAAGACTATTTTGGATGATGCTTCCGTTCAAACTGATATTCATTCACTTTGATTCCTCGCTGTTCAGTTATATCGTCCCGAGGGTGCCATCATGCTTTTGAAAGGTACTTGTGGATCAAACATCCAACCCTTTGCTTTAGACCCCCTTCATACTGCAGTAGGGAAAGTTTGCTTTTTATCTGGCCCTTGTATCAGAGATCAGAAAATTAGAACTCTCTTTCAAATACACATTATAATCACTTCATATATAACACCTTATTGGAAAAACTTTGTAGAAGACATTCAATGGAAAAAGGTTTGGACTATCCCACTAAAATATTTAATTACAAATAAAGTTAGAGAAATTGGCTACAAATTGCTGCATAGTCTATCCCACTAAACATTTTTTAAAAAAGTTTAAAGGATATCAGCATTGATTGCTCCTTTTGTAGGACTGAAAATGAAACTGCTTTACATTTATTTTGGAGTTGCCCCCATACTACTATGCTTTGGAAGAACTTCTGTTAATTTATAAAGCAGAATGTATATGAAGATTTGGCTTTATTGTACTAAGATGTATTGTTTGGATTTTATAATGTAACTAAAGGCAAAGAGACTCAACATTTTGTTATTAATCTTTTACTCATTTAGCCAAGTTCTACATTCACATATGTAAGTTTTCTTGCAAACGCCCTTTTCTCTTTGTTTTTAAACAGAAGTTTGTACAATATTTGAACAGCAGTTGTACCTCTTGCTGTATCTTCTTCTTTTAAACTAACTATATGATTTGTTGTATGATCTGTTTATTCCCCTGGCTCTATATTGTTGTGTTTGTTTATATTCAATGTTGTATACTTAGTTGCACAAATATTGTCATATTTTATATTTTACAACATTCTGGATCTTGTACAGCTGTGGTTTGTACTGTTATGCTCAAGAAATTAAAAAAATTGTAAACAACGAAACAGCGCCTCCGTTTGTAAAAATGGCGTAAAAGCTTACAGCACCGGGTATTCCCAGGCGGTCTCCCATCCAAGTACTAACCAGGCCCGACCCTGCTTAGCTTCCGAGATCGGACGAGATCGGGCGTGTTCAGGGTGGTATGGCCGTAAGCAAAGGCTACGGCGGCAAACTGTGCTTTCATAGCTTAGTGACCAAAAAATTCAGTCGCTGATACAACACTGATATCAGCGACTGAATCACACTGCACACACCCGATCTCGTTAACTCTGCCTTAGACGTGAATTTGACCACGGTACAATACAGCGCGGGATCCTGGAACAATACTTTCTTGTGGCCGAGAGAGTATATCCACAAAAGTTAAAAAAAAAAAAAACTAACGCAATAATATATAAGCGTATTGTGTTTTCTTCAAGACTATTTTGGATGATGCTTCCGTTCAAACTGATATTCATTCAGTTCGATTCCTCGCTGTTCAGTTATATTGTCAGTGTATATTTGAAAACACCGATACTTCTAACATACAAGTCTGTCAGAACTATGAAACCATGGACACCCCCCATGTCGGCTAAACTAGCGCCGAACAACCAAAGGCAGGATATTATTAACAATCAAAAGCTTAAAAACTACTCGTGCGCTTTTCGTAGTGAACATTACGAAAACAACAAAGCACCAACAACCACCAGCGACGAACAACCCAATATGTCTTAGTCTTTTGTTTCACAAGAATGTCAGGGGAGAGCGCGAACGCAGTCCCCCACTACCAGAAATTATGCAGTCGAGATTCCCACATTTGGGGAATTCGCAGGGGTCAGCACAGCCGGAGTGCAATGACTGAGCCTCGCCCTGGGTGAACCACCTTCTTGATCATGGTATCTCCCCTGCCAGGTAAGTATGAATTGTACATCTCCCTCAACCCGACCTCATTCCACACAATAACCTTCACATACACGGTTACCACATCTTTCCACACGCTCCGCTGCCTGATCTGCGGAAAAACAACCTGCTTTCCTTACTCGGTCTAACGGTGCGCTCTAATACAGCAACATTTTAATCTCGGACAACGTTTAAATTTCACGTTGCTGATATTTCCCACAATGCCACGGGAGCATATTTTCATAATCAATAATATCAAAGCGATCAAGGAGACCTAAAGTCCTGCATGACAGCATGAGGGGAAAAAACACGTCACACTGACAAAAACATCGAAGCCATCCTTTATTTTCTGCAAAACATTCATACTTGTTTTTTCATGTTTGCAATGTTTCATGGCTCTTCGACGTGCCTGGCAGGATTTCTGGCTAATTCGGCGCATCACTTCCATCTACAGTATGCGAGGCTCAACTACAACACTGCAATGTAAAATCAACTTGAACCCATTCGCCGAGGTAGCGTCACTGAAAAACACCACTAACCTGCTGTCTTTACAGCTCGCCACTACGATTTTAAGTGGAAGGAGCAACTTTTTTGAATGACACCGTCATAACTGCCGGAGTACAAGAACTGAGCCTCCCTCTGGTTGAGTGGACCAATTCTTCCTAAAAGATTTACACAGTGTGCATGGATAATAAACATAATGAAAAAAAGGGATATGCTTCCAGTTTGCTTCGCAGTTGAAAACAGCTATTGGTGCTTCGCCCAACAATCATCATTATAAGAAAGAAAATACAAGAAAGACGTTTAATAAGTACGCGAACACTGGCACTGTGATCTGAAAAAAAGCTTCATTCAGGAAGGTAAAATAAAATTCCTGTCTTTAAAATCGTTCTACATACTCCAGGCACGAAAGGGGGATAGCTGGTTAGCCACGGCTCTTTCAAGCGTTTTGTTCACGTTATTCAAACGTAAAAGTTTAAAGAGGATTGGTTGCTTTTGTAAATAACGAAACAGCGCCTCCCTCTGTGAAAATGGCGTAAAAGCTTACAGCACCGGGTATTCCCAGGCGGTCTCCCATCCAAGTACTAACCAGGCCCGACCCTGCTTAGCTTCCGAGATCGGACGAGATCGGGCGTGTTCAGGGTGGTATGGCCGTAAGCAAAGGCTACGGCGGCAAACTGTGCTTTCATAGCTTAGTGAACCAGAGAATCAGCTTCCCTTAACGTTCCTGATGTAACTCTGCCCTAGAATTGAACTGAACCCTGGAACAACACAGCACTGGCTTTTGATACAGTACTTTCACAAACTGGCTAAAGACACAGTCTAGTGTGTTTCTTTGAGGACTGTTTTTTAATGTTGCTGCCATTCAGGCTGACATTCACTCACTCTGCATCTTCATCCTTCCGGATATTATTAGTATATTTTACAAAAGCAACGCTCTTAACATACAAACAAATGTCAGAACTATGAATGGACACCCTATACAATGGCGAGATTCACAACAACAACAAAAAAGACAATTGTTATTTGAAAAAGAAAGGGAGAGAGAGCAACACCAACAGCAGCAACAAGAATGAGCTCCTGACAAAAAGATCTAATTTAGTATAATAACATACAGCTCTAAAACTAAATGAAATCAACATGCCAATGTGCTGAACAACCTTACAGGAAGCAAGAAGCTACTACAAAACCATATAAAAGGAATAACTAAATGGCAGGATATCAAAGTTTCAACTGAGAGAATTCCCAGAGATTTTAAGGGCAGACTTCATCCAGCTTAAAGACAGAGAAATTAAAGCAGACCTGCTCTTCTACACAGAATATCCAACGGCCTGATATACATCTCTCTGCATGGCCAGTAAAGAGCTGAAAATGGCTGGTAATAAAGTGACGAGACAATAATATCTCAATATGACCCCAAAATTCAACATAAACATCTATAATAATGGCACAGTTATGATTTGGGGATCAAAGCAAGGCTAGAGCAGTTTGAAAAGCTCTTGTTGAGAGAAAGAACACACCCTGACCCCAACAGTCACACACACACACACACACAGCCTGAGCCCCAGTCTAGAGTGTCACTGTCACACACTCCCCTAATGTAGATGCAGCCCCCCCACCCCCCAGACCCCCAGAACACTGCTGTCTTTGCAACACATCCAGGCCTGTCTCCCACTTTTAGAGGTGGAGATCACTGAATTTAAACAAAATAAACTCATGGACACTTACACTATCTAGCAACTTAAAGAGGAAGTCAAACAATTTAAAGAGGACTGCAGGATCACAACTGGACAACTAGGAATACGTGTCAGTGATCTGCGTCAGGCTAACAGGACACTAAAGGATGATTTATCCTGAATGATAGAGGAGATGGAGCAGAGAGAGGAACACATCCACACTCTCCGCCAGCAGCTGATCAGAGTGACATCCATGCTGTGTCTGTGTCTGTATTTGAGCTGCACTGTGTCTGTGTCTGTATCTGAGCCGCGCTGTGTCTGTATGTTTCTGAGCTGCGCTGTGTCTGTATCTGAGCTGCACTGTGTCTGTATCTGTATCTGTATCTGAGCTGTGTCTGTATCTGTATCTGTATCTGAGCTGTGCTGTGTCTGTATCTGAGCTGCGCTGTGTCTGTATCTGAGCTGTATCTGTATCTGAGCTGCGCTGTGTCTGTATATGAGCTGCGCTGTGTCTGTATCTGTATCTGAGCTGCGCTGTGTCTGTATCTGTATCTGAGCTGCACTGTGTCTGTATCTGAGCTGTGCTGTGTCTGTATCTGTATCTGAGCTGCACTGAGTCTGTATCTGTATCTGAGCTGCGCTGTGTCTGTATATGAGCTGCGCTGTGTCTGTATCTGTATCTGAGCTGCACTGTGTCTGTATCTGTATCTGTATCTGAGCTGCGCTGTGTCTGTATCTGTATCTGAGCTGTATATGTATCTGTATCTGAGCTGCGCTGTGTCTGTATCTGTATCTGAGCTGTATCTGTATCTGTATCTGAGCTGCGCTGTGTCTGTATATGAGCTGCGCTGTGTCTGTATCTGTATATGAGCTGCGCTGTGTCTGTAACTGTATCTGAGCTGCGCTGTGTCTGTATATGAGCTGCGCTGTGTCTGTATCTGTATCTGAGCTGCACTGTGTCTGTATCTGTATCTGTATCTGAGCTGCGCTGTGTCTGTATCTGTATCTGAGCTGTATCTGTATCTGTATCTGAGCTGCGCTGTGTCTGTATCTGTATCTGAGTTGTGTCTGTATCTGTATATGAGCTGCACTGTGTCTGTATCTGTATCTGTATCTGAGCTGCACTGTCTGTATCTGAGCTGTGCTGTGTCTGTATCTGTATCTGTATCTGAGCTGCACTGTCTGTATCTGAGCTGTGCTGTGTCTGTATCTGTTTCTGAGCTGTGCTGTGTCTGTATCTGAGCTGAGCTGTGTCTGTGTCTGTGTCTGTATCTGAGCTGAGCTGTGTCTGTGTCTGTATCTGAGCTGCGCTGCAGAATCAAAAGGATGGTTATACATCCCTAAAAACTGAAAAGACTTGGCTGTTAAACTTTTTTCTCATTCTAACACCTATTTGCTGTCTGGGATTATTGAGCCTCTGAATACCAAAAAAACTACTCCTCCACAGGCTGACAACCAATCGATGAAAATACAAATGGATGAAAAAATAATGTGAAATTATCTGACTACAGACATTGCATACTGAAATTTACCTCAGAATGGAGAAGCCATTGTGCTCCATCATTACTTTACTTACATTAAATCTTCAAAATGTCTCAGAATGTAAGATCTTTTTGCAAACAAAATACTTGGACTTGGGAGATTTCATAAGGTAAAAACACAACATTCGTTTCTACTTCATACACTGAGAAACAGCGCCTCCATTTGAGAAAATGGCGTAAAAGCTTACAGCACCTGGTATTCCCAGGCGGTCTCCCATCCAAGTACTAACCAGGCCCGACCCTGCTTAGCTTCCGAGATCGGACGAGATCGGGCGTGTTCAGGGTGGTATGGCCGTAAGCAAAGGCTGGAGCGGCAAACTGTGCTTTCATAGCTTCGTGAACCAAAAATTCAGTCGCTGATACAACACTGATATCAGCGACTGAATTTTTGGTTCACTAAGCTATGAAAGCACAGTTTGCCGCTATAGCCTGTACTTACGGCCATACCACACTGCACACACCCGATCTCGTTAACTCTGCCTTAGACGTGAATTTAACCACGGTACAATACAGCGCGGGATCCTGGAACAATACTTTCTAGTGGTCGAGAGAGTATATCCACAAAAGTTAAAAAAAAACAGACTAATGCCGGGTTCAGACTACATGATTTTTTGTCTTTCACGATGGTCACCATGTCAGACTAGGCAGTCATAGTACCACAAAATCTTGCCGCATATTGGTCGGAAGACTGTCAACAATACAAAACTGACCCCAACCAACCAACGTTCGCTGTACACAGATGGTCTCATGGAGGAAAAAGGATTGGGTTTTGGCAACTGTATACTCTCTCTGGTAAAAGAAGATACAAAGATATGTTTTAATATCAGGTGGTTGCACAATAATTATAACTGAAATAGAGAAAACAGTAAATACAGCTCCAGTTCCTTTCATTGACCACCACCTGAAATGACAGCATACGCGTTCAGTTTACATACAAACGTCACATAGCCCTAGGGAGGGCTTCTCAAAGTCCAGACCTCGATCCGCATCCAGACCGAACGGCAAGTCAATCTGGACCCAGTCCATACCTCATGTTATGCATACAATAATATGTTAAGAAGTGTAAGGTTTTCTATTTTGAAATAAATTTTCTATTGATCAATAAATTGTTAGTGACATTGAATATAAAGTGTAACAGGAGATCATTCACAGCAATCCTGTGCCCAGATGAATATGGTTTTAATGTGGCTTGTTTCTCTATCGTTGACATCGCTGTCCTGGTGACGTTAACTGCTGGAGAGCGTTGTGTGTTGTTGCTGCCGAGTTCAGGCATTAACGTTACACGGGAGAATTTTCTATCAGCTCCTAAATCGCAGATACAGAATGTGTCTCGTTGTCTCTAGTACACGATTTCTACACCTAGTGTAAATATAGTTGTAAGGTTAACAAATATGATAATAATATTACTGATTACTGTTATTGCTGTAACACCATGCAAGTGACAGTTACTGTAACACTTTATGTGTAACCACAATAATATTAGCTACTGACGGTTAACGATAATACGCTGTTACTATTGCTAATTTCCATGTTTGCAGAGAGCACTCTGTCATCCTTCTGGTCAACTTCGGAGCACGTCGTAGGAGATTCTAAAAAAATTCTGACATGAAAGACGACTGTTCGACTGTTTGTCGATTTCGTCACATTACAAGACCCTTTCGTCGTTCGGCGTCGTTCTCGATGTTCACATTCGGGCCCGACGCTGGAAATTTCTCAACTACGACAAAATCTTGTAGTCTGAACCCGGTATAATGCAAACTGATGGAAATCGGCTGACGACAGCGTATTGCGTTTCCTTCAAGACTATTTTGGATGATGCTTCCGTTCAAACTGATATTAATTCAATTCGATTCCTCGCTGTTCAGTTATATTGTCAGTGTATATTTTAAAACACCGATACTTCTAACATAGTCTGTTATAACTATGAAACCATGGATACCCCACACGTCGGCTAAACTAGCGCCGAACATCCAAAACTACTTATAATAAAGTTTCAAAAACGCACCACAACCACTACCAACCAAATATGTCTTAGTCTTATTTTTCACAAGAATATCAGGGGAGAGCGCGAACGCAGTCCCCCACTACCAGAAATTATGCAGTCGAGATTCCCACATTTGGGGAATTCGCAGGGGTCAGCACAGCCGGAGTGCAATGACTGAGCCTCGCCCTGGGTGAACCACCTTCTTGATCATGGTATCTCCCCTGCCAGGTAAGTATGAATTGTACATCTCCCTCAACCCGACCTCATTCCACACAATAACCTTCACATACACGGTTACCACATCTTTCCACACGCTCCGCTGCCTGATCTGCGGAAAAACAACCTGCTTCCCTTACTCGGTCTAACGGTGCGCTCTAATACAGCAACATTTTAATCTCGGACAACGTTTAAATTTAACGTTGCTGATATTTCCCACAATGCCACGGGAGCATATTTTCATAATCAATAATATCAAAGCGATCAAGGAGACCTAAAGTCCTGCATGACAGCATGAGGGGGAAAAAACACGTCACACTGACAAAAACAGCGAAGCCATCCTTTATTTTCTGCAAAACATTCATACTTGTTTTTTCATGTTTGCAATGTTTCACGGCTCTTCGACGTGCCTGGCAGGATTTTTGGCTAATTCGGCGCATCACTTCCATCTACAGTATGCGAGGCTCAACTACAACACTGCAATGTAAAATCAACTCGAATCCATTCGCCGAGGTAGCGTCACTGAAAAACACCACTAACCTGCTGTCTTTACAGCTCGCCACTACGATTTTAAGTGGAAGGAGCAACTTTTTTGAATGACACCGTCATAACTGCCGGAGTACAAGAACTGAGCCTCCCTCTGGTTGAGTGAAACAATTCTTCCTGAAAGATTTACACAGTGTGCATGGATAATAAACATAATGAAAAAAAGGGATATGCTTCCAGTTTGCTTCGCAGTTGAAAACAGCTATTGGTGCTTCGCCCAACAATCATCATTATAAGAAAGAAAATACAAGAAAGACGTTTAATAAGTACGCGAACACTGGCACTGTGATCTGAAAAAAAGCTTCATTCAGGAAGGTAAAATAGAATTCCTGTCTTTAAAATCGTTCAACATACTCCAGGCACGAAAGGGGGATAGCTGGTTAGCCACGGCTCTTTCAAGCGTTTTGTTCACGTTATTCAAACGTAAAAGTTTAAAGAGGATTGGTTGCTTTTGTAAATAACGAAACAGCGCCTCCCTCTGTGAAAATGGCGTAAAAGCTTACAGCACCGGGTATTCCCAGGCGGTCTCCCATCCAAGTACTAACCAGGCCCGACCCTGCTTAGCTTCCGAGATCGGACGAGATCGGGCGTGTTCAGGGTGGTATGGCCGTAAGCAAAGGCTACGGCGGCAAACTGTGCTTTCATAGCTTAGTGAACCAGAGAATCAGCTTCCCTTAACGTTCCTGATGTAACTCTGCCCTAGAAGTGAACTGAACCCTGGAACAACACAGCACAGACTCTTGATACAGTACTTTCGCAGACAGCCTAAAGACACAGTCTAGTGTGTTTCTTTGAGGACTGTTTTTTAATGTTGCTGCCATTCAGGCTGACATTCACTCACTCTGCATCTTCATCCTTCCGGATATTATTAGTATATTTTACAAAAGCAACGCTCTTAACATACAAACAAATGTCAGAACTATGAATGGACACCCTATACGATGGCGAGATTCACAACAACAAAAAAGACAAATTGTTATTTGAAAAAGAAAGGGAGAGAGAGCAACACCAACAGCAGCAACAAGAATGAGCTCCTGACAAAAAGATCTAATTTAGTATAATAACATACAACTTTAAAACGAAATAAATTCAACATGCCAATGTGCTGAACAACCTTATAGGAAGCATGAAGCTACTACAAAACCATATAAAAGGAATAACTAAATCACAAAACATCAAAGCTGCAACTCAGGGAATTCCCAGAGATTTGAAGGGCAGACTTCAGTAAAGAGCTGAAAATGGCTGGTAATAAAATGACGAGACAATAATATCTCAATACGACCCCAAAATTCAACACTCTAAAGGATGATTTATCCAGAATGAGAGAGGAGATGAAGCAGAGAGAGAATCACATCCACACTCCCAGCCAGCAGCTGCTCAGAGTGACATCGTTAGCAGCAGCAGCAGTAGAGCCAACCACTCAGCCAGACTACAAGCACTGGCTCTCAGACTGCGAGCAGCCAGGCAGACCTGGGACAGGCCTGGACCCTATCCTTACTGCTCCACAGCCTGACACCCCCACCAGACACGCAGCCAGCCCCTGTGCAGCCGCCTCCACAGCCACACTGGGACAAAGTCCACCACGTCAGCCACCTAGAACAGCTTCCTGAATCATAGAAAGCTGTTCCCATGGCATCGTGTTGCAAAGGTTCTGGTGTCTGGGGGTGACCGCAGACGAAGCACTCCAACTGCTCTGTCAGGCCAACCTTGACAACCCTGGAAACATCATAATCCACATTTGCACAAATGACCTGAGCTCTAAGGGGGAAAAGGTGTCTGAGTCAGTGGTGAAAAGACAGGGTGGTGAAAAAGGCTCAAACAGAATTCCCCAGAACATCAGAGTCTCCACCCTACTGCAAAGGAATCATTGCGCCTAGCAAATCAAAAAATCAACAGGAAAATCACAAAAGACTGTACCTCTCTGACTAATGTCAACATCGCCCACCACCCCACTATAACTCATGATCACCTTTACGACCACATACACCTCAGCCAGGAGGGAGTCCAGACATTCACCCCGGGACCTAAAGGATGCAGCACTTGGCAGAATCTCCCCCAATCACCACAGGAGCAGAGACCAACCTTAGCATCACCAGGGATGACAAGGCATTCCTCACCCACCAACAGATGCATTGGTGTATCTAAAATCAAGTCCCCATAACTCATTGCATTTTAAGGCACTTCAAACCCAACAGCTGAGTTCCAAACACATCCCCCTCAGTTAGCTGACTCTGAAGCTAACTAACCCACAGAGAAAGAGAATGAACCTCCAAGGGGTAAGGACATCACCAGCATGTTAGGAATAAACAGGCCACAAAAAACTCACATTTAGTGACTCTGGCAAGCAGTCCTACCTGAGCAGCATGGTGCCTGAGACTCGCGTCATCATCACTGTCCAGTGCATCCTGCTTCTCGTCTGTGGCATCCTCTTGGCCAGGAGGGGGCGCTGCGCTCATCACACTGAACACGGTCTGCAAGATGGGACTCAGCAGCTTCTGCATTAAAATTGCCTTTAAGACCAAAACGAAGGGGTGACATGTTATTGTTGTTACATGGATGGAATAAAAGGGAATAGGTCTGTATATCTCAAAGGGAAAAAAAGCCAATCTCTGCAATGCACTTACTTCAGCAAAGAGAGGCCAAGGAACTTAAACCTGAATTACCTTGCTTTTAAGTTTAATGAGGGAGGTGATGGGTGAGAATGTCTTCACGCGCAGGGAGGCACTGAGAGAGGTGTCTGCACTGACCTAACACCACACACACATGTATGGCACATACAGCGTTAATTATTAAAACAATGCTAAATATGCACTTTTCTGCGCTGAATATGCCATCAAATATGAATATCCTCAAAGGATAGTGCACTAACCTCCACACAGAAGTGAACTATCTCTGCAATATGAGGGCGGATGATGGAAACATCACTTTCCATCAGCTCGTCAAACACCTCCATCGCCTCGCTGGCCTGATCCTGTAAATGACGCACAGTGAAAATTCTCAGGCCTAAAAACAGCAACACTACCATCTGTAATTACAAAGTCCTTAAGTGTCAGTCATTAGTGACCCACTTGATCTGACTTGATGAGCCGCTGGATGGCAGTAATCAGCCTTGGAATGATGGGGCGCATCAGGTTCTGCAAGGTAAACACAGGGACAATATGCTATGCTACACATATAGCAAAGCTTATTCACGGGCAGCGTGTTAGGGACTCACCATCTCCTCAGTGCCAAAGTAGGAGGTGATGGCGGTGAGGGTGTTTATGCAGTAGTACAGGGCAGTAGGATTGCTCAAGTCTTCCAGCACACTTCTGAACAGCCTCAACAGCTGGCAATAGTGAGGTCTGAAGGTCTCTGGGTTCGACCCCACGACTCCACTAAGCAGCAGCATGCCCATCTGAATGTGACAGGAACAGAGGGCATAAGATAGTGTCTGTAAATCAGTCTGCCTCTGTGAACTTAGCCACCCAATCTGTGCTTTGTCTCAACCTCAACTCTGTGTCATTTTCACATCAACTGCTCTTCCTGAACAACCTTACCAAGTAACTCTATGGGCCATATGTATCAATCTTTGTGTACAACTTGCCGTAGGAACATGCGTACGCAGAATCCCACGATTTGTGTACGGAGGTTTTTCGTCAGAGTTATCAAACACCACGTACACCTGATTGTCTTTATAAATCAGAGCGTAAATCAAATCAGCGTGAGATTATGTGCGCACATGAATGCGCTTAACGTCCACTCCCACAATTGTTCTCATATGGACCGAGACACGCCTTTAATTAGTCGAATTAGCATATTAAAGATCCCAGGTAAATCTGAGTGAAATGCAGAGATTGATGTTGAGGATCAATGGCAGGATCTAAGAGAAGAAATTATTCGGACACGGAGATAGAGGTGATGATTGATGAGGTGGAGAGAAGAGGCCAGACTAGAGGCATTTCAAATCGACAGAAAAATGTGGAGTGGCTCAAAGTGGTGACTGCCATGAATGCAGTTTCACCAGAGGTGTGTACCGTGGAGGAGGTGAAAAAGAAGCGGTCAGATTTTAAACCTGAGTGTCCTCGCACCATTTAGGGAATCGGAGCACTCGGAACGTAGGTCTACAAGATGCAAAATAATAGAATTTATGAACGATTGTAATCACTGAGAGACGACTGCTGAAATCAACAAAATAATAGCCAATGCTGTCAGGGTCATTAAGAAAAAAAAAACAAAGATAATCAGATCGTTTTGTCTGTCTTTCTGCTCATGCCATGCAGCTCTCTCGCTCTGTCTCTCACTACATACATAAGACTTAAACGGGGGGGCACGCTGGTCCTGTGTGCGCTTATTTGTTTTTTGGGCTCTCTTTTAATACTGGCTACACCACTGCTGTGAAATAAATGTATTATTTGATTTTGAAACAGTAGTCTTGTGTTGTTGTTATTTTGCCTTTCGGACGATACTGCATGGTTAAATCAATGAATTTCATTAAACCTACCACCAGACCAATTTTAGGTGGTGACCTGGCAATCTGCCCCAAATATTCCTATTTCATATTATGGCCATGATGCACAAACACATGGAAAAGGTAAGGTAGGGAATTATTCACATCTAGTAAAAATGCCACTATGTTGCCACCCGCTGGATGAAAAAAATGCAGAAATAGGCATAGCAGGATGATAATCTACTGTTTTACTATTTAAAAAGATTTGCCCCCTCACCATTTTTAACTGCCCCCTCAGTCACTTCATCCTGGCGCCAGGACCTGGCGCGATAACACTCATCACTGATTGACACAAGACTTGTTTACTTGCATCACCGTTAGTTCCTCTTGGTGTCACCAATCTGCAAATTACAAATTTTATGCGTACGCCACCTCGAGACCATGCGCAGAGGTACGCATGTTTTCCCGGGAAGTATCTTTTCATAAATACCGTTTTATATGTAGGAAAGTGCTCAGCACGATTTTAGTGTGTACGCACCGTTGATACATGTGGCCCTACAACTCAAATCACTGCTAAAAATTCCTAACTGGGGTAAATGCAGAGGCACAGCCATGGCTGGAGTACCTGTCTCTCCTGCGAGCTAGTGCTTGTAGAGGATTGGCTGAGCAGTGTCAGGAGGGCGGGCCAGCGGTCAGGAGTCTCATGTCTGACCAGTGCTGCACCCAGCTGAGAGATAGAGTGACGCACTGTGTGTCTACGAAAGAGGGAAGCAGAGTCAACCATAAATGCATCAACAGGGACCTACCCAAATAATGTAATCAGGACATATCATCCCCATGTCTCTTTTCTTGCCTTACCACGTAGTGGAAATAACTGTCCCAGTGACCTGCTGATGTGCCTACAAAAATTTCAACAATTTTGTAGGGCATCAGTAAGGCCCTGAAGTAGCATAATCACAGTGCAACTACCCAATTTGGCCAACAAACTGCTGATTTCAACAGCGTCTACTGTAAAAACTAAGTAGTGTCTGTCTAGACCATGTTATTTCTGTCACTATGCAACCTACCCACACACCCAATGAAAAATTAAGACCTTATTTTTATCATGGATTTTTTTTTGTATGACAGAGACAAGAAGATGAAAAAATACATTTCCACACTACAGCTGTCCTCAGTGTCAAAGGATGGTTGTAGTGCTGACACATGTTGTTCTTGTTTCTGTCTTTGTCTCAGGAAGAATGAAATATTCTACAAGTCTCATATTTTCAGTCTGTATGTTAGCCATCACTGTATTAGGTACCAGTCACAAATTATTTTCTTTGTTTTATTGTCTTTTGTGACTCCATGATATTGCAATATCATGCATCATCCACTGTAATAATTTCAGTCTTTTCTTTCCTGGATTTAATAAAATGGCCTCACTTCCAATCCAGCCCACATAAATTCCTTCCTCTCATCACCATGACAACTGAATGCTATGTTTTTTTTTTTTTTTTTTTTACCAAATTAATGGCAAGTTAATTAATGACATCTGAAATTACACAATGTGCAAGCCCTTACAATGGCCTGACCCTAGAATTCTGTTTCATAGAATTCTGAGACAACTGTCAACTGTGAGAGGATCCATGATGCTGTGACAAAAACTGGTACATGGTAATAGTACAACAATACATTGTGTGTCTGGCTTTGCTTGTGTTTTAGCCTAACAGGCATTTCAATTTCTAACCTATGTGTGGAATAGTCAATTAAATTAACCAGACTCAACTGAAGTAACAGAAGGGTAGAGGAAAGGACTCAGATACATTTACAGTTTTTCAGTAGTTTAAATTACACTGTAAAGTGTAGTTTTAGACCTAGTGAAAATGGCAAACTGTCATCAAGATATCAAGTACTTACTCTGTCTCTTGTTGGAAAGCTTGTAAGACCACAACCTTCAGACTAAAGAAAAAAATTTCAACAAGTTACCACACACTGACAGAAATGAGATTGCTTGCAATAATTTAAAAATGTTCACATTAAATTTGCATACATTCTTCTGGGAATCACAGAACATGACTTAATTGTCCTGCCTTGGATGAGGACTAAACGTAAAAACTTCACTGCTTCAAAAGGCAGTGGACACCGAGTATAAGCATTATAATCTGTGCTGGAGTCTGAGTGACAACCTCTCTCGGTGCTCAGGGCTGATTTTCTTCCAGTGCTTTGTCACCCTCATCCTCAACAGCACTGCGGCTGACTGGCGGACCTGAGCAACAAACAAGTAAATTAAAAAACAAACCAGACAACATGTAGGTGACACGTGCTACTGTGTGTTGGAGTTATAAGACTTGAGAGACAAAAGAAACGTTCAACCTTTCAAATTAGTTTGAACTGAATCAGTTTGAATTGAATCGGTTACACTGAGGGGAAAATGGAGGCTCACGCACACTGGAAGCTCAATCCGTTCCAAGTCTATTTCTTTAGCATACCAAGCGGGAGCCTACACCATAAACCAATCAGCTGGAAATGCAACTGAAGGATTGAAGTACACAATTCCTGTATTAATGGAGTTTGCCTCTAGCAGTACAGAAGAGATAGTAATTTTATGACTTGCACATATCCATATCCCATTTCATTACACCTATTCATAACCACTTAAGTGTGAGAAGAACAGCCCCATCTGTATCTATTGCTGAATTATGTTCTTTAAAATTATGTTAACGAGCTAGCATAAGGCAAAAAATTACCTCTGTTTTTTGGGAATCAGTCATGACCAAACACAGCGTTGGAATCACCGCTGGGTCTCTGAAAGCCAGTTTCAGCTCAGTGGTGGCCTCGAGATAAAATGACAAAACATCATCAACCAACACTGATTTGCAAAGGATTTCATCCAATGTATAAAAATATTTTATTGCAGAAGTGGTGATTTAGGGCATTAAGGGCAACATTTAGCGTTTTAGGTTGTTGTGCAATAAGACAGGCAGATTGGCTAAATTGTTATAAATTACAGTATATCAATAAGGCTAAGACGGATATCAATTATATAACCTAGCCAGCTACTCAGCCTAGCAACAATACCTCTGTTGCCAGAGAATATTCATTGAATTAGACACTACGCACTGATTGGAATATAGCTAACGTTACAAGTTAATCACCTGTAATTTAAAGTTGGTCACTCGGACTAAACGTTGGCTAGCTAGCAAGCTGTAAAAGTTTCACATGCAAATGTTGTACATAACAACAGCTAGAGTCCATTTATAAAGATCAGTCTATAGATTATAAAGGCGACAAACTGCTGGGACAGTTGGTTTAGCTGGCTATGTTATCTAGCTACCTGCTTTACAACGGCGTTGTCAGGCTGCTTGAGCCGGGTCAAAATGCTTTCCACGTCTTTCGTCATCCTGTCTGTCCTCCAAATTTAACGTGTTGTTTTCAGTGATGTCCGCGAAAGACTATGCTGTCTAGCAACTATTGTCAATATTGACGGGACTGAGTAAACCTGAGATGGGTGCGTTTAAACTGAGTACAGAGCAAACAAGAAATCAGCGCCGCAGACAACAGCCCCACACCGCACGGTCAGCTGCGGCGGTTGAAATTCGAGTCTTGATCAGTATGAAATATTGCCACGCGAGGCAGAAACGTTGATCCACAGACTGCAGAAAACCAGCCTAAGCAGCCCAAGAGTTTAGCATGAGCCATGAAAATTCTGCGCGGGTTCAATATTATTAAGAGTCATGGATGGTTCGCTCATATTCATTCAGCCTCTCTACATTAGCCAATCCATGCCACGAAGATCAGCTAATATAAGTAGATGCAAACAGGCCAAGTACAAACAGGCCGAGTACAAATACAGCATCACATGACAACATTGTCAACTTAACCAGCCAGCTAAATAAGCAACACTATTAGACCTATTTGTAAGTTTACTGATTATGTGTGATAAACACTACATATTATCAAAATGGCAACCTGGTGAAATAGTTTGAGGGACAGAAACATTAGTTATTGGTGCTAAAATTCTAACAAAATATGTTTACAAATTGTGGCCCATTTGTAACTGTAACTAACGATGTAAAACATGTTTTCAAACGATGTTAAAATTAAACGTATGCAGTCCCAAAAGACGCTGGTCGCATTGATTGTAAAATACGTGCATGCCTAAAATATATGCACTGTGCATACTTAAATAGAGTACATTGGCATGAAAGAATCGAGAGGTGTCCTAAAATAAAACAGTCAATCAAAGAGGCGTGTTCCACGACAATTATTTGATTCCACAAGTGAAATAATACGTCCTTAAGTCTGTCATTTCATATGATTTAAATGAGTCAAAATTATCAGTTAATTTTAGGCGTTGTCAAGTTCAATCATTATAATTTGTTGTACACTTACAATGTTGCTTTAGCAGATTATTTTTGACATTTTACTTCAAGCCCGCCCTTGCCCAATAGTTTAAATGTGCAAGAGTTTTGTTATGCATGGCCAGTGGTAAAAATATTGTCCGATTGCTGAGGCTGATCATGTTGCGATTTTCCCTTTAGCTGAGGGGGCGGGGGTGCTAATGGACTATTTGTGCCTTGATTCGGCAGAATAATAAGACCCTGGCGGTCTCATGTATGACAAAAGATCCCACTAATCGAAAAACAAAGGTATTCTTGACGAGCTCGTGCCTGCGCTAGCCAGCTGTGTGCAGCACAAAGATCACAGACTGATGGTTTTTTACCACGACTCAATCTGTTTGCAAGCAGTTTCCCCTATTTATTTTCCAGGGAAACAGGCTTCAAACCGTTGTCACACCTACCAAAACATAGTGTAATTACTTAAAATATCATTGACAGATAAATATGCAATTGTTTTATGTTGGACTTATGTTGTGTCTTTATTAACAGTAAAACTGCAGGCTTTATTATATTTGTGCCACACTCTTACAATTCTTTCAAGTCACCCCAAAATGAGTGTGACTAACAAACAAATACATTAATGAATCTCCCTAAAACAATCATACAACTGTCTATGGCAGATATCTGAATTGTCACGATCATGGCCTAAGTGCATGTTTCGTATATTTGTTCAACACATGCACTTTCATTCTTCTGCTACATGCGTGTCTTTGTACTTTATAATTAACCGTTAACACAATATCTACTTCCGTGTCCGTGGTGTACCTCCCTCCCTGCTCTTTGGCAAAACATCACTACCTTGCCCAACCCCACCCCTCACAGCCTAAAACAGACCAGTGAGTGGTAATGTGCCATAGACACATCATTACCACCTTTAACGGAATGATTACCATTTTAATACAAGTAAAGAGGTGCGGCACAAAGAAAGGAATTTTGTTGGTAATACTTGGACAAACCCTATTCATTATTGCCGTTCTAATGAATGACTGAGCTGAATTTTACAGAAAAAAGCAGATGGCGCAGTCTTCATTTGTTCCTTATTGATGTGAACCTACTGCAAAACAGGGGAGGATCTTGTTACCATCTTAATCAACGCAAAGCACATTCCAAAGCAGGGTGCTAATCGGATGCTATTGCCTTGGGGTAACATACTGCCTCATAAGTCAAGTAATGATAATTACGAACGAACTAAATTTGATAACACAGAAGTACTATCACGTTCTCTTGGGGCTGGTTTAGACGTAATTTTACACCCCTGGGTATTGCATGATTGTGTGAGAGGGCATATATACTACTGCAAAATGGTCACCTGGTTTGCAAAATCACCTTGATGCAACTACGTTCGTAAAAATAAATATGAGAAAAAATAAAATATGAGGGCAACGAAAAAGCTAAACAAACGATGA
Source organism: Megalops cyprinoides (assembly GCF_013368585.1). NCBI lineage: Eukaryota > Metazoa > Chordata > Actinopteri > Elopiformes > Megalopidae > Megalops > Megalops cyprinoides. The sequence continues at coordinate 11,743,049 of NC_050584.1, forward strand.
GTCAAAACTCATCGTTTGTTTCAAAGGAACAAATCACAATGGCCAGGTTGCAAACATGATTCTGCTGTAAATAATGAGCCTTCCAACACTCTTGGACAATTGTCATAAATGGCAATGACTAGTGTTCTAGAAATGACTCCCTGACAATGAGAAGAGTTTCAAACGTGAATGACTCGAGTTTACATGTTTTTTTTCCAACCTTTTATCTTCAATACGCCATTTATTTTCCATGGAAATCTTTCTCATTTTAAAATGGTACAACGATGGTGCCTAATATAGTATTTTGTATAATCCTGACTTGGGGTTACTTGGAAATATCTTATTTCACATGGATGGAAGTATCAAAGGTTTCTAACGTTAACACTCTGTGCAAGGGTGTGGCCACGGTGATCACATCACACACCCTTTCAAAGTTCGACACACCTGGGTGATTGGCTGCTACGTTTTCACACACCTACGTCCATATCCACACCCACACACCCCACCGCTATATACGTACAGCCCCCCAAAAACGAAGTGGCAAACTTTTTAATGGTCTTCTGAATTACTGCCTGTAGAGCCTGTTTGCATTAATGCTTGGATTCAGGTCTTTTCAATAGCCCTACAACTCTGGGAGGTTACAGACATACAGAATAGTTACGTTAAACTGGAAACTGAAAACATCAGAGGAATGGCAGACTGGAAACTGCCCATGGCTTACAACTTCAACCCGTCGTATCATGCATACGCTTACGGGCTCATGTACCCACACGGGCCTGAGCAAAACCATCAAAACTTGAGCTGGGCAGAGGCCGCCTACAATCACCCGGGAGTCGGTGGAGGTTATTACTCTACGCCGCCGCCGCATCAGTCGCCACCACGGAATTCGGAAGATAACCACACAGCTAATTCACACTTTCCTAGTTCTGTTCTGTATTTCGGCGACTCGCACACCCAGAATGGTCGCCTTTTCCTTTCCCATCATCAACCTGAGTTCAACCAACGACCAAGGGAGAGCGAGCGGGCAAGCAGCGACACTCCAAGCGACTCTGAGGCTCACACGCCAGGTAAATGGCTACCGCCTGCCATCAAGATGACTATAGCGACATTCTTTTTAAAAGCACACAGTGTTCTAAATTCAAATTGGCTCAGTGGCTCTGTGTTTGAATGCTAGGGGAAATTGCGCTTCTTAACTGAGCAGCTAATCGTATGCACGGTGGATATACTTGCATTATTTGGGTCTTGGATGAATCTGACGATCTCCTCTTCAGAAATGGAGCATGTGCCAAAGAAAGCCGCCATTTTCATTGACTAGTAACTCAGTGGTTTTTGGATTCGCTAAAAACACCACAACCGTCGGTTAATCCTTAGGTTGCGTCGTTAGTAGACATAGGATTTATGCGTAATAGCTCATTTAACGTTCCACGTAAACTTGAATGATATATTAGGATCCAGTAGCGCCGACTAGTGGTTGGGAGCTGACAGAGATCGTGATTCCTCAGATCGATGAATTGAACTTTTTCCGTTTCAGATTCCTGGAGTTCGGGGAGTAGCAGGGAAGGGTGCCCCACACGTGCTGCCACATCCTCCTGGGGAGAGAGAGAGGAGGAGGAAGTAGATAGTGGAAGTCCCGACAGCAGCGGACACGTTTCCAGCTCTCTGACTGTAAGAGATGAGGAGACACCTCATGTTACAGTGGAAGGAGAGGAGCAGACCCAGCTGACCTCCCAAAAAGCTCCACCTCAACCCCGGAAGGCCAAGGCACGCACAGCTTTTTCGGAGGACCAGATGATCGCCCTGACCCATCGGTTTAGTGTTCAAAGGTATCTTACTCCAGCGGAGATGAAGACTCTTGCAGGCATAACAGGCCTTACTTACAAACAGGTAAGAACAGCAACATTAACTTTGTCGTGTTGTTGTGAGTAAATCTGAAAATTTGTCTGTGGTTTTGCCATGAGAGGTATCAACACATGTTTCTTTTCCCCAGGTGAAGACTTGGTTCCAGAACCGCAGGATGAAGTTGAAGAGACACCAGAAAGACAACAGCTGGGTATCTGAAAGGTATCCCAACTCTGGCTATCCCAACATGCCCCTGCACTCTCAGGTATGTAACCACACCATTTAAAATGTATCTTTGGTTTTTTTTGTTTTTGGCTAATTTATACCACATTTTGTATGTGTCCAGTCAGTGCGTCCCTCTCTCTGTTAGTGTCAAGAGGGGCAGTTGGTCAGGACACAGAATGACCCACCCAAACAGGAGGCTTGTCCATAGCCTGGACATTGTCTTAAAGGCAGGGTGGTACACTCACAAGCATTCGTAACCATTCTATAGTCTGTGTTGTGTGCAATATTGACTCTCCGTGTACTGCTCAGTTCCAGACAGACTCCTCCGCAATGCCCCAGGACCAGTACTCCAACACACAGTTCAGAGAGGCTGTTTTCAAGAAGACTCCTCCCCAAACTCCAACTTACTATCACAACTACCCCCGCCCACCTTCACCCCAACAACCCCCAACACGAGTACAGAGTGGATGGAGCCTGCCCCCTGTTGCCCACTATGAATACAACACCAACAATTACAGTGGCGTGAATGGCAACAATAGCATCAACAGTGACGACGGAACGCCAGTGGATGCGATTGAAAGTCCAAGTCGCATGGCAGTGGTGCAGAGTGGCACTCAATGGTCGACATAAATCATTGCACTGAGGTGAGAAGCCAAGACTGGGACTCCACTGAAGGATCATTTGAAATGATCATTACCATTCAAAATGACCAAAGTGAACATTTTATAGTCCACCCTTTCAGTCCAGAACCAAATCTCATCCTTGGATTGACCATTTTGCTCAGGGGTAGGGAAAACCTACCAAAACTGCACTGATCTTTCCTTAACCTTTAGCTGTGCAGAGGGCAGGGAGGTTGGGAACTTGACATGAACCAGATCAAAGATATCTTCAACTGTGTATCTGTTTCAGTGTGTCTGGTAACAGGGGCCAGCTGAGGACATGTAGAGGAAGCATTAATGTATGAATTAAACTGTCTTTAAGGTAAAGTATCAGCAGTGGAGTCCCTCTAGCTTCTAAAGAATTGGTTTGCAAATCAATTTTTTTCCATTGTGTGTGTATATATAGCTTCTCTGACTGATACGCAGTATTGACAGATCACAGTGACTCAATTCTGACTGACTATAATGCTTTGCAGAGGGCTGTGATGAATTATGACCCTCCCACACATGTGCTAGACATTTATTGAATAATGAACATTGACTGCTTGATTTTTTGTTTTTATTGACTGCTGCTTTTTAACCCTTTTTAAGACTGATTATTTTATACAAGTCCAAAATTCCTAGACTATTATACATCTTTGATTGACACTTCAGTTTTTCTACAGTCTTGAGCCACTTCAGGGTTCTGGAAAAACTCCCAATAGCCTTATTTAATTTTTTACAAGTTTTTTTACAAGGCACTGCAACTGAATACTCAAGCAAATGGAAGTTTGTATTGCTGCACTGAATTGTCATTATTTGTTCTATTTCGATTGTATGTCAACTCCAGCCTTATGTGCTACTGTTACAGCAATGTTTTTGTGGCTGTCTGTGGTCCTGGTTTAATGCACAGCTGTCCAGAATGTACGGCTTTTTGCTCAGAAGTGCATTTGTGAGTATTATGTTGTGGTGATGCACTATTTGACATTTGGTGCTTCATCTTGCTTAAGTAATGGTGGTACATAGATCATGATTTGTGCATTTTGCTGCAGAAAGGTAAAGCAACTCACAATATTTACTGCAATAGTTCTGTTAAACCAAAATGTGGATGCCTTTTATACAGGCGTTATTTTATTGGAAATGCATATGTTGCTTCATGTGTAAATATGTAAATGACTGCACATTCTGAAATGCAATGGTTTTCATAATAAATCCCTTCTAACATGTCCTGTAGTTGTCTGTTGCTAGTGTGTCACGGTCTTCAGTCATCACTAAGGCCAGTGGGTGATTTACTTTTTAATAGCTACCGATCTAGTTTGGAGAGGGCCAGTTGGTGGCTTTAAAAGAGCTGACACCAGGAGCTCAGTTAATGGTTAGTGTGTAGAGTTACCTAACCCATTTCAAATGTTAACGCCATTCAAATAAACATCCTTAAAACAATTCTGAACATAACTGAATCATAATTTACCTCAGCACCATAATATTGAGAATAAATGCGGTAGCATTTTAGCAACTGTATGACTGGGAATACAGAAGACAACATAAAAACCACTTCAAACACACATTCCTGGTGACACAGACCGCATTGCACACCAGCAATATAAGCTTGAAGGCAGCCTCAAGTTGCTCTAAACCCACCCAGCTTTAATGTGTAATGTGTAATTTGTGCATAGCACCAAGCTACCAGTTTGCTACAATAAAAAGTGACTTTATTGAAAAGTTTGTATATTTACATAAGAACTGGAATCACAGTCAGCGGTGACTGTAATACATGATATTGCTCCCTTTACCTATGTTATACAATGACAAACTTTTAGAAGCAATGTGCAAGATGTTTTTCACTCTGTCCCACCCATACTCCACACACGCATCTCACACACAGTATCACAAGCGCACACCACACATACTGTTAGACACACACATTTTCTCACATTCCCTTTTTCCAATTTCGTGTCTTCATATAAATACTCCAGTTCCTCTCTCTCTCAGATCACTTTGAGAGAGTTTTCCCACGTCGGGGTACCCGTGTCCGTCTCCTCTCCCTCCCTCTCAGGTCCTCCGCGGGGGGGGCCGACGCGGACGCGGCAGGCGCCGGCCTCCCTCTCAGTCCATCTTGAGGCTGCGGTAGATGTAGCGGATGAAGGCCAGCGAGGCGCAGAAGGACACGGTGCCCAGCATGAGGGAGAAGACGAGGGCGGTGAGCAGCGAGTAGCCGAAGAACTCGGCGCTCTGCACCAGGCCGCTCATGGCGGAGCGGTTGCGGTAGTAGAAGACGGAGTAGACGAAGATGAAGAGGCCCGTGGAGCCGGTGCTCAGCACGCTGCGCCACCACCAGCGGTAGTCCTCCCCCGACAGCAGGAAGTAGGTCAGCGCCACCGAGATGCAGGCGCCCACCGACAGCAGGATGGCGAAGACGCACAGCAGGATGCCGTACAGCGTGTAGTGCTCGCGGCCCCACACCGTCGCGAAGATGTAGTACAGCTCCACCGAGATGGCGCTGGGGGAGAGGGACAGGCAGACTTATCGACACTGCACTGACAGAGAGAGACTTGATGAGGACAAATCAGTTGCCCGGGACAACCACTTTTTAGTCCTGGACAACAAACACTTGACATCTGTTTGCCCAGTAGACAACCAGCAAAAAATAGTCAAGTTTTCTTCCAATTTCATCTTTCCCTCCCCAGAATCCAGCTCAACTAGTTGAAAGTAAGTGTAGTGGTTCAAGATGTCCAGTTCTAAATTAATATTTGTCAGCAGTATTACATGTGAATTTTCATTGGCTGTCTGCTGTCACCCTGTCTTACTGTTCATACCTGCACATGTGAAAATTGCTGGAAAATTTCTTACCAGCGACAGCTACATCTAAGTAGATATCAAAGAATTTATTAAAATGGTAAGAACATACTGACCATGTAGTACAGCTAAACACTTCAATAATATTAGCAATAATTTTGCATGGCTAAACTAGAAGACAAGGGTAGGCTGAGCTTTTGGGGGGATCATCAGTCATTGGGCTAGCTTAGCTAGCTTGTTGAGGTTGGTTAGCTAATGTTAGTTGGTCATGACTTTAAACTTAGCTAAGTGTACAAAAAAAAAATAAGAGAATACGATGTTAGCCTAACTTTTCTACCTGAGGACATTTTAGGCTCAAGTTCAAGGCTCAGCCAGGCATTACAGATGAACACACCAATCTTCAAATTTGCCAATCCCCGGCAAGAGAAGGCCTGTGGTTGGCAAGAGGAGGGGCTGTGACTGCGAGGATAAGCAGCCAACCCCGACTGACAGCAGCCAATTTCCATCTGAAGACATGGAGCAACCCCCTCCCCTCCCCCCACAAGACAGAATCTCAGGATGGACATAAGTAATGATCAGCAGTACGGCAGAAACAAACATACACCAACATTCCGACCACACTGGCGCAGATTGTTTGGATTGGATATTACACTGGATTGGATCCCGCAAAGTGATGACAGGGACAAAGTGGAAAGGTACTGCTATGTGTGCAGAAAACTCCCAGAAATTGCTGATAAGTCTGCCTGCAGGCTCCGGCTGTTTTAGGAAACGTGTAGGAAAGGTGTACTTAAAAAATATAATGACAATAGACACAAAGAGTGTCAAGCATGTGAGAATGCTCCACCCATAAATATTACAAAGGACATGCCAACTGGCAGATGTATTCTGGTGATATCAGAGAGTCAGCGGTCTAAAATGAGACGACTGTTCAACACTGGCTTTACATGTGCAAAAAAATCAAAACCTCTCACTGATTATGAGCTATTGTATATAGTGCAGAAAAAGAATGGACCTGAACTGGGAAGCAACTATCTGTTAAGAAAATCTGGTATTCAGTTTGAATGTGTTGCCCGAACATGCAAATCAATCTGCAAGAGGAAATACAGCAAGCTTAGATCTGTGTGCATTCTAGTAGACTCATCCACTGACATATATTTTCTCCAGGTACACCAATGAAATACAGGCACCTGTAACTAAATTAGTTAGCCTACAAGATCTGAAAAACACTAATGCAAATAGCATCTTACTAGCCATGCACACAGCCTTTATCTCTCCACTGAGAGCTGATGTTTATGAAAATGTACAGGCATACACATTTGCAATAAATTGCAACATCTGTTTCATATTCTAAGTTGTATTCCTTTTTGTTATTTTCATACTAGTCACTAGTACATAACTAAAATAATTTACAAAAATCTGTGCAACCAAAGAGTGAACCTGGGCAACCAGATTAGGGGTGTTGGTTGCCCAGTGGACACCCACAGGAATTCAAGATTTGTCCACTCCTGGAGACAGCGAGAGGCACTGATACTGCACTAGGAGACAGAGATTTACTGACACTGCGCTGGGAGACAAAGAAAAACTATGGACTGCCATATGGCATGCAATGGTTAGACTTTTTCTTGATGCCGTTTAAGTTAGTAGTGAAATAAGGTTTGATACTCATAGATTAGTTTTACATTACATGTACATTTATTCATTTAGCAGACGCTTTTATCGAAAGCGACGTACAAAAGTGCATATAGTGGGCAAACAGGCACAGGCACAAGGGCAAGATGTGGACAGTTTTGGATTTTGTCATAGAGATGTGACAGTTTCCTTCTCTTTAGAATCACATTTAAAGTCACATCAGTTCGCTGAGAAAATTTCAGAAAGCCAACTGAATTTAAAGCTAGCTACCGCACCACTGAGAAACTCTTTGGTGTTCCTCTTGATATCAACTGATGTTATCAATTCCTTATATTGATAAAATGCACATGTGAAATTATTCATGTTTTTTTTTTGCTGACAAGTAGTTTATGTTCAGGCTACTTCCTGCCTGGTCTGCACTTTTACAGAATATATAAATTCTGGTGCAAAATCCACCCTGTAGAAGGGGGCTTGAGACAGAATGCCTGAGATTCTCTCAGGTTTCACTGAGGTGCCAGTATTTGTGCACTAGGCGCAAATGGAGGCCCAATCAATTACTGTGAAAGTGCCCATAGTTATCTTGCACTGACAGGAAGAGGGAGTTCAGCTGACTCGGCACTGATATAAGGTGACAGTCTCTGACATGAGCTGAGACACAAACAAGGCTTACTGCCACTGCACAGCAGAGGACATGCTGCACTGACACACAAGATAAACAAATTTACAGAGATGCTGACAGAGTGAGCGACACTCTGACTGAAAGAGAGTCTGTGTGATGTACAGTGCATGAATAAAGCAAATGTTATCCTTGAAAGCAGAGAAAGATTAGGCAGGTTTAAACCTGAAGGCGAGAGAGAGAGAGGTGAAGAGAGGGGTAGGGAGCCCTCAAGCCCCTCCTGCATCGCGTGCGGCAGCCCCACCTACCTGAAGGGCAGGAAGCCTCCGATGGCCATGTGCACCGCGGTGTGCTTGTACCAGGGCTGCGGAGGTATCTGCCGCGGGATGTTGCGGGTGCGGCAGGGCGCCTGAAAGCTGCCTGCCCGGTTCTTGCCCACGATGCCCCCGATGACGGTGAGGGGGAAGCCCACCAGCACCCAGGCGCCCAGCAGCAGCAGCACCGTGGAGGCGGGCAGGGCCTGGGTCGACCCGCTCCACCAGTGCACAGAGTTCACCACGCTCCATGTGAGGAACAGGGGCGCTGCACAGGAGGGATAACACTGGGCACTAGCGCTACACACTTCACTACTGGACCTTTCCATCCTTTACAGGGTGCGTAAAAGCACACGCACAGACAAAACTCATCTGACCGCTGACGTGACACAAAATATCTGCTTTTGCTGCATGGTTAATGTATAATCTGAATAGTAATGAGTAGTTACACTAGTATCTGAATAGTAACGACACTACCAACGACAATATAACAATGCCTTTAATATCTCAGAATTACACAGAAGCATGCGCTTACCTGAGAAGAGCGTGGAAGTGAGGATGATGTTCCATACCCAGCGCTGGCCGTGGATCTGGGTGTAGAAGCGGCAGGAGCAGTAACCCGAGACGCAGCTGGTCAGCGCGTACAGAACGATTGCTGCCGAGTTGATGGCACCGTGGCGATGCACATTGAACATCCCCAGTAACGCCATGACAATGATTCCTGATGCAGAGAGGAGCAGCGGGGTTACACACGTGCAGCGGGATTATATTTTTGTACACGCTTGTGTATTTGAAGGACAATTTGACAGCACACTATGTCACTTCAGTCTGGAGCTCCACTTAAGCCAATCTGCACTGGAGGAGAAATAAACATGCCAACGGCCATTAGAACTGTCACAGCTGATTTTTTAAAGATACATTCTAAGGTTATGCTAGATGGTGTGGCCTCTACAGTCAAGTTCAGTCATTTCAAAATAACCAGAACCTCTGCCTAATGTGAACAAAACGTGAAGTATTAAAAAGAACATGTTTAATGTTCTCAGGTTAAAGAAATCTGAAACAGCAGAGTCACCATCACCACAATAATTGTTTCCATTTTATCTCCTGTGATTATTATCATGTCAGAAGCCAGCGGAGTGTCAGAAGTAAAGGACAAAGTGTGGAACAGAAGCTTTCATTGTAAACTGCTGATACATTTTAAGCATATTACTCCGTGACTGTCACTGTAGTAGCTAATAGGGGCCAAGTTTTTCAACGATATTGAATGACACCAATTTTTTTGCACACAAACACAGGTAAACCCTTTTAGTGGTTGCATCTTCTTGTCATCTTTTTCATGTGAATACAAATATTTTGCCAAGTAATAATGCACTCTGCTGTCAACTTAAAATCATAACATTAACCTTAACAATTCACTTTACTTCCTCCCAGGAGACTTGCGTTTTGCTTATTTAACAAATGGCAGTTTTGTTGCCTTCTTCAGACACTTACTGAAAGTGACAGTGTGTGAACACATTATTAGCCTGTTGTCACACAAGCCAAGTCATTGATGGTAAAAATTCCATTGCAGCAGTTCGATTTGGCTTATCACAATCATAATATTAGCATATATTACTCGCAAAATTAAAACTGGATTAAAGACAGGATAACTGGGTGACTGCAAAAGTAAATTGGCACCTACAGGATTTAGGAACAAAACAAGAATACGCCTCAGTAAGTGTGGATAGTGAGCAAAGTGTGAGATGTGTGGTAGTGACACGCAGGCTCCGTCGTGAACAAGATAGCAGAATATTATGAGGTACTCACCTGTGGCTAGCGTGAGAAACTGTGCGCCCACCCCCAGAACAGCACATAGCAGGCTCTTGTAGGGGGGGAACCGAAAGACGTCAGTGTGGATGATCTTCCAGCCATTGTCCCCTTGGTCTAAGTCATCACAGCCCCCCTCCTCCTCTACATTGTACCTGAGGGAAGCAGATCACAAAGAAGGATGAGGGACAGTGACGAAATACTCCTACACCTTCTTACCCCCCCACACCCCCACCTCTGTCTCTCCCTCCACCCTGGGTCTACAGCCACAGTCCCTCTCACCTTGCAAAGTCATTCTTCAGCACCCTCATGAGGATGATGATGACAAAGCCCAGCAGCAGGACCACCAGCACCAAGGAGTTGATGATGGACAGCCAATGGATTTCCAGAGTTTTAGGGAAGAAGGAATAGTCCCGCAGCCGCTCTGCCCGTCGTCCATGGGGCAGGGGGCTCTCGAACCAGCGAACGCTGTAGGTATGGGTCACTGCCAAGCCCCCCCCGGCCCCTGCTCCGGGCACCACCCCACCACCCCCATCCAGTGGCACAGGCTTCACGTCCTTCATAGACACATTGGCGAAGATCACAGAGTCCCCATTGTACTCAATGTTGAAATCCAGGTGTGTCCACAGTCCTACCTGAGGGAAGAGAGGGTACAATGGAGAGATGAGGGTGAAAAAGTAGATGTTTAGACATAGTGGCTAAAGTGTAAAATTACACCGCTGGACAGTGGGGAGAGGCATACTCATACAGCCAGCAAGACAGAAAAGACACTGACAGATAAGAGATTATGACGATGATGAGAAGAGAGAAAGAAAGAGAAAGAGACCTTATGGCTGTGAGGCAGGAAGCCGCTCTCCTCCATGTATCCCACAAAGCCCCATATGGGAATGTCATCTAGGACAAACTCAAAATAATACAGCTCCTCCACTGCGTCTCGCAGCTGTTCCACCTGGGAGAGAGAAAAAATAACCCTATGGCTGACTGCTAGTCTCTGCCATGGTGACAGAAAAAAAAACATACTATCGGATCCTATTCCCGACCAAATCCATCCACAGTGACTGAATATATACAAAAGAAAAGGATTACAGTCATATTCTCTTATAGCAATAATTTTTACATCGATTTTCTCTTTAGAATTTAGCATTAACACCAAATTGTCTATTTTCCTTGTGTTCAGAGCATTGATGTAAAAAAAAAAAAAAAAAAAGTTCTGTTTTTTTTTTTTTTAAATTCAGTTCACATCTTAAAGCACCAGTTAAATTAATCACTCCTTCTAATTACTGGTCATCCCAGAATGCACTGCAGCTACCTCTTTCTCACTGAGGGTCAGTTCACACAGGGTCTGCCGCTCTGTGTTCTCCCTGAAGCGGATCTCATACAGGGACTCCGCCATCCTGTCTCCGTCGAGCACCTCTCCAAGACTTAAGGCCTTGTGCCGCACCTGAGAACGAATTATGACACATAATCACGTATAGTGACACCGGATCACACAGTGGCTACACATTATCACACAGGGTCACACACAATTTACTTGCGGACCACCTCTAGCTCACTGACCTCTTTGGGCCTGCAGACAGGTAAGGTGTAGTAATGGTAGGTCTCCTGGGGATTATGGTAGGGACCGACCTTGTTGACATACAAAGTCACAGCCTCCCCAGGCTTGTAGCTCACTGCCCATCCTGCCTGGGGCAGGACTAACAGGGCCAGTATGCACACTCCAAACCTCCCACCAACAAACCGCAGAGTTGGAAGCCCCCAGCTTGTGGTCATGACAACCCCTAATGATAAAACATATTTTTAAAAGATTACATTTTAAACATGATTCTTCACATATTCAATAGACCTGACACAGATTAAATATTCTGCAATTTTTGCAAAATATGCAACCTATGAAGTGAGGAAAATACTGTATTTACATCTGCAATTAGACTCTAACTCAGATCTTACACGTCCATTACAGCTCAAAGGGCATTCGATAGCTAAAAATTTTTCACCAAGATAACTTTCAGTTTGTTTTCAGTTGTTCACGGAGCGGCTGCCTCCGTGAGCTGTGTAAAGACAGCTAGCTTAAGTCAGTATCAATGATCGGAGGTGTCCCTCTTTTTATTAGCTGGTTAGCTAACTGTAAATTAGCGAGCTATTCTGGTCTGTTGCGAGTTCGAGATCGATTCATTAGCTAACGTTAGCTAGCTGACACTAAGCATTGCAGCCGCACAATGACAATTGCTTCCCTATACTTGTTTTAGATGGCTAGTTAGGTTGGCTGTTTTTGTTGTTGTAGCTAGCTAATGCAGCTCTTCTTTCTCAAAATAGTTTTTTCAGTGACAACTTCAACATCGTCCGTATACTTCTTCTATTCTAACATTGTCTTCAAAAGCATATATACGTTTGTGAGTGTTAACTGTATGCACATGTACCATTAACGCATAATTATGTTCAGATTATGTCAGTGTTGCCTAGTTACTTAATAATTATATTAGCCAGCCACATTACCGCAGTTTCCCCTTTGCAGCCTCCCAAGTCAGTCTGTGTAGCGCTTCCAGGCCCGGTACCACTTCGCTCCTCTACACTTTTGCTTCCTCGGTCTCTTTCTTCCAGGACTTCGTTTAAACGTTTTGTGTCATCTTCGTGAGTATAATGAAAATACATTTAAAAAATAAATATGCTGTGCCCTATATCATTATTTGAAAGGGACTTCAAAAATACGGAGATCAGGCAAATTCGGGTCAGCTACCCGTTCACCACGTCACCGTAAAGAGTAGCGATGGACTTTTCCGGGGTGGGCGGGGTGAGGTAACACGCCTCCATGCGGTGTGGGTACTGATTGGATTCGGACGTACAGAACGAAATGCTCTGGGGATCTGAAAATGAATTACTGGATCTTATATTACATAAGATATTTCCCAACCCTGGTCCTGGGGGAATTATGTGTGTGTTGAATTTATGCCAGAATGGGCTGGTAGTTAAATTCGAGTGAGTTGTTAATTTAATATTCATATAGATTTGAAATTTCATGATGTGCTGCACTAACTTTGGTACAGGTCACATTCCAGCTGAATAAGTGCTTTTTTTCTGTCTTCAAGCACTGAAAGCAGGTAACGATCAGGTGATGTCAAATTCAGAGCAGTATTTAGTTAGCAGCAGAATCATACCAAATTTATTAGAAGCATCTAAAACAAGAAATACAAACAAGCACAGAGTGCTCCCAGGACCATGTTTCTGAAATGCTGATGTAATATTCCCTCTCCCCTCCTTGAAACTTTAGCATTCTGGTGATGTTTTTTTTTTTTTTTTTGGTTCAGAAGTCAGTCATCTGAAATGGATGTCAACCACAAGATTTTAAAACTGAATGGCTTGTGGCTTATGTGAACTAAAATCAAGAGTGTATCTATAAGCATTTGAAAAATGTGGAAATAATTCTGATTATAAAAGGTAACCTTTGTAGCAACATTCTCCATACTAGGTATGGCCAAGGTTCAGAAACCGTGACCAGCAATTTGCACATATCCGTTCCTGATTAATTTAACCAAATGAGAAATTAATGATTAATGTTATCAAAAGTTACTAACATGAAAAATTTGCTTGCTGGCCATAATGGGCATGGCTAATTTTCTCGGCTAATTTTGGCTAAGAGTTTTTCTAGACACAATGAACAATGAATGTGCCAACTCTGAGCATGATCAAGCAGTGTATGCTGTATATAGATAAATAGTGTTCAATAACTTAATTGGATATGGCTGGGTTTAGCTAGGTTTAGCTCGTTCTTAATAAACCAAAACATGGTACAAAGAGCAAGGCAAGGTAGTCAAAGCTTTCTGAGCATAAACTGTCAAAACGCTTTTGATGGGTGCAGTGGTGCTGGATCAGTCTGTAGTTTTGTAAGATGTAGTGATATTTACAAGCATGAACGTAATGAGTGAGGCATTGGGTGCCTTCAGAGATTTTAAATAATCGAATACCGATTTGTAGCATTTTCACAGCGATGTATTTGATCGCGTTACCCGCTGTGGCTTGATCTATGACATCCCCACGCGATCGAAACACTTTAGCCACTAGTAATGCCTAGTCGCGAGGCTTCGCGCGAAACAAATCCAGTTGGCGCGCTCAAAAGTCTAGGGCTGAGCAGAGTCGTGTTTGGCTAATCCTGTTTTTGGTAAGTGGTCAAGTCGCTAACTCTAAGAGGTCTTGAAGTACAAAATAAATAAGACAACAGTGTGTTTAACTAAGTTACATGTAATGGGTAACCTACCTAGTTAGCCACGGGAGGTAAAATCGTCTTCAGATATGTTAGTTATCTAATCGACTAGGTATCTTGCCTGGCTAATCCATTGGTGTTTTCGTAATATCATCTCGTGTTACGTGTTAAGTGACTTGTTTATTGTAACAGTCGTACCTAGCACCAACTAGTTTAGAAGTAGCAAGCTATCTGGAGAGTTTTGTTTTTTAGGCATGCCATCTCGACGATGTGTGTTTAGCTTGTTAGCTACATCTTTGTAATATCAATGTAAGATAGCTAGCCGTTAGCTAACCACACCATAATCAGCAAGATATAGTCTATGGCTAAAAGTATAGCTACCTACCTAACTACTGACCATTTGCGTCTGTTAATAGTTAGGTAACTGGCCAGCTAGCTGTATTGTGTGTAACTACTCTCAAATGTTGTCAGTAGCTTTACCGCAGTCTGCAGTGTATGACAGTGCGGCTGGTGGCTGTGGCCTTGATAGCTAATAAATATTGGCTCCCTAGACAGTTTTTGCTGGGTGGTTCGATCTGCTAGCGAAACCGAACATGGTCGGTTAGCTAGCTACCTTTTTTCTGCGCCAGTGCCAGTGCGAGATGGCATCAGTAAACTTTCAAGGCTTATTGCAGCAGTTCACACGGGCTGGTGAATCGAGCACGTAACCAACTGGTCTTTTGTGTACTTTGGTGTCATGCATGTTGAGCACAGTACGCTGTGGCCATGGGAATTCACGGACTTGCCAAGTTAATTGCGGACCAGGCTCCCTCAGCCATCAAAGAACACGACATCAAAAGCTACTTTGGTAAGGTGGATCTGATTTTATGTCTCTTATTGCATGTAAACTTGCAGTCGCCTCCTATCGTTGTGGTACTCTACATTACTGTGTCAGGATGGGTGAAGTACATTTACATTTATTTATTTAGCAGACGCTTTTATCCAAAGCGACTTACAAAAGTGCATACAGTAAGTATAGCGACAGTACGGGGACAGGAAGTGTACAGTTCCATAATGAGACAGTTCTCAGCTGAGAGCAAGGTCTGTTCGTGGACACAATACTATCAGATTTGTACAATTACAGCCTATAGGGCAACTAATACGATACACCTTCAAACAGCAAACTTCAACAACTTCAAACGGTGCAATGAGCGTCAGGGTAAAGGCGGCAACAAGAAACAATTTTAAAAGCACAGCAATTTATGCCAGCACTGATTGGGGAGGGGGCAGCTATTGTGTGCTGGGTCAGTCCAGGTAGACTCTGAAGAGGTGCGTCTTCCGGCCCCGTCTGAAGAATGGGGTGAAGGAGCTGTCCGTAGCAAGACAGGGAGTTCGTTCCACCGCTGGGGAGCGATGTAGGTGAAACGCCAATGTCTGGCAGAACGTGCACCTCCTGCCTTGACCATGCAAGGAGCGAGGCGTCCAGTTGCTGCTGAGCGCAGGGGTAGGGCTGGATGAGTTCTTGGAGGTAGGCAGGGGCTGTCTTGTTGATTGCAGAGAAGGCGAGGGTCAGGGTCTTGAATCTGATCCTGGCAGCGACAGGAAGCCAGTGGAGGGATTTAAGCAGGGGAGTAACATGGGAGAATTTGGGGAGGTTGAAGATTAGTCGGGCAGCTGCATTCTGGATGAGCTGGAGAGGCTGGGTGGTACAGGCTGGGAGGCCTGCGCGGAGAGCATTGCAATAGTCCAGTCGAGGGAGAACTGTGGCCTGGTACAGTACACAAAGAATCTATCTACTGTCTACACAGTTGTCTCTATTTGCAACGGTGTCTTTGAGTGTTATGACATGTTTCAAAACAACTTGCCACATTGTAATCATTTCTCACCTTTCTGTTTCTCAGGGCGAAAGATAGCAATAGATGCATCCATGAGTATTTATCAGTTCCTGATTGCAGTCAGGCAGGATGGCAATGTTCTACAAAATGAGGATGGAGAGACAACCAGGTATTTCCTGACACCTACGCAGTTATTTCAGTCTCCACCTACCCACTCTATTGCCCTTCTGTTAAAAAGCGGGCTGAATTTGTACATTCACCTGCAAGGTGCCTACATTCTCGTTTGATTAAGTCTCTGTTTACCAGTGTTTATAACATTGTCTCACCCTTTCTCAATGCCTCTTCCCTCATGGCCTCAGCCACCTGATGGGCATGTTCTACAGGACGATACGCATGCTGGAGAGTGGAATCAAACCTGTCTACGTGTTTGATGGCAAACCCCCACAGCTGAAGTCAGGCGAGGTACTTACCGCCTCTGCGCTGGGCGTGTCACAGCTTTTTGGATTTCTTCATTCTTTGGGGCATTTTTATAATCTCACTGTCATATTGGACATTGAACTGTCAGGTCTGTTCATATGTAAATCCCAAGGGCTGTAGTTCGCATTGTATTGAGGGAAGTGTAAGCTGTCGTTTGAGCTGTCTGTATAGTCTGACACCCTTCCCATCATCCCCCTCTCTACAGCTGGAGAAGAGAGGAGAGAGGAGAGCAGAAGCAGAGAAGCTTCTGGCACAGGCGCAGGAAGCAGGTGCAGACAGAGTTACGGTTATTTAAACACATGCTGCTTCCCCTCGCTGCGTGACAGTTACCTCTAACTGTGGAGATGAGGAGACAGTACTGTCTTTTGTCTTTCAGGGGAGCAGGAGAATATCGACAAGTTCAGCAAGCGGCTTGTGAAAGTCACCAAGCAACACAATGACGAGTGCAAGAAATTGCTGACGCTGATGGGAGTCCCTTACATCGAAGTAAGCCTGAGCCTCAGCCTCATACCCTGGAGGCGGTGGCTTCCCACTAATTTTTCATGAGTCTTTTCACTCTTGTTTCCTTGATTGTCCTTGCCTTCTTGAGCCACGTTGCATTGTGTGTGCTGGAGTCAACACAGGAAGCATGTGTGCTGAAAGTCGACTCTCGCTACAGGCTCCGTGTGAAGCAGAGGCCAGCTGCGCGGCGTTAGTGAAGGCAGGCAAGGTCTTCGCCACGGCAACCGAGGACATGGATGGCTTGACGTTTGGGACAGGGGTCCTGCTGAGACACCTTACTGCTAGTGAAGCCAAGTACTGCCTGGACAGCCTCCCCACTATATACCACTGTTCATACACATGTAGCCCATTACAGATGCAGAGTGTGACTACCTCAGAATTCTTCTGCATTTATTAATGCAGAGGAGCAAAATTGATATTTGACAAATATAAAACATAATTTCAATATATTTAGTATTTTTTGCTTTTTTTCTGTTTTCTCCTCAAGGCACTTGGAACCAGCTCAAGCAGACTTTTATAGTGATTGAAAGATGTAGACGTGTAAATAAGTGAACACACAGTGCCATCTTGTGGTTTCATGTGATGTTTATTTACTGAGTACAGTATATAAAGTAGCAATTTCATTTCACTGTGTTGAATTGACAAACATTTACTGTGTAGTTTCTTCCTCGTATCTTTATCCTCTTTCTTTTATCCTCACTTCAGCCAAAGTGGAGAGGAAAGACCACAGCTCTACCAGCAATTCTGTTGTGATATATTTTCTAGCCACTTATTAGAGTCACATTTCTCTCTCTCTCTCTCTCCTCTCGAAGGAAACTTCCCATTCAGGAATTCCATTTCAGTCGCATTTTGCAGGAAACCGGTCTGACCCACCAGCAGGTACCTGTGTTCACTGCTGTTTTCACAGTGTGGGTGTAACCATTTCATGATTATATAATCTTTATATAATCTTTATATATATCTTTATATATAAAAGTTTCCTGCTTTTCCCAGCAGTGAACTCATTTGTTGATTGACGGGCCAAAACATCTTGCCTGAAAGAAAGTTCTTTGAGAAAAGTCTGCATCTGTACTCAGGCAACTGAGCCAGAAAAATTCAAAAGTTCGTTAGACGTTTTCTGCCACCTTTTAGTGTTTACGATCCCTGCTTTTCCAGCAAAGGTAGCAGGATTCATGCGTTTCTCTTTTGAAACCTCGAGTTGCTGAGCAGATGCTTAGATCCAGAGCAGCTTGTTTGGTGTGAAATGTTTACACTTTATCTGAGCATTTGCTGGGGCATTTCTGGTTTAGCATGTTGCCTAAGTTGAGACCGCTACGACAGTACCCCAACATGGGAATCAAACCAGTAACATTTGAGTTGGGAGCCTTACTGTTCGCAACTACTTCACACTGCGGCCACAGGAAATCGTGTTTTTGCAGTTCCTCTTTCTCACCCATATAGTCCGTACCATAGACCATATAAGCTGCATGGCTCAATGAGAGGTATATTACATAGGACCAATTTGATTTTGAGCAAGATTTTTGTCCTCTGTGAACTACAGTACAATATGTGAACCATATCAAGTGTCTCTCTTGTAACACCAAAACTAAAAAAAAAAAAAAGATTTCTTATAATTATTCTTATTCATAGGTGATACATCAGGTGGTGGAGGGCTACCAATTGAATGCCAAAAATGGAAATGTCCTACGTCAGTGTTTCTCAGTCCTACTCCTGGAGCCCCCCTGTCCTGCATATCTTCCATCTATCTTTGCTCCAAACACACCTGATTGAAATGACTAACATGCTCTCGATTAAATCAGGTGTGCTCAGATAATCAAAAGTGCGACTGATGAGTTCAGTCAGGTAGGTAGAGCAGGGAAAGATGGAAAGCGTGCAGAGCAGGGGGCCCCCAGGAGCAGGATCGAGAATCAGTGTCCTACATTGTTACTCAATGTGAAGGTCAAACCGCATAGATTCGAAATCTGAAGTTCTTCTGATGTAAACCTTGTACAGAATGTATGTTTTTGTACAGTGCCTGATTCTTTTTAATGTTCTAAATAGGTGTATTTGTAAGTGTAAGTATCCCTCTCTCTCTCAGTTCATAGACCTCTGCATCTTGCTTGGCTGCGATTACTGTGGCACAATAAAAGGAATTGGACCCAAGCGAGCCATCGATCTCATTAAGCAGCATGGCTCCATTGAGGAGATCCTGGACAGCATCGATCCTGCTGTAAGTCTGTTTGTATGCCTGCTTACAGTTCTGCTGTGGGATGTTTTTCCTGTTTCTAAGGATGCTTCATTTGCAGTGGTTTTGGTTTGTGATTTCTTCGCATTGGAATTTCTGTACATTCTGGGAGAATGGATGGAAGTATCCTTTGAAGTTCAGCCCTCTGACAAAATGGCTTCATCGCTATAAAAATGCTGTGTTGCTCCTCTCACACTTTTCACACATTGAGCAGTAGCCTGAAAAATGTAACGCAGTTGAATGGAAACATGGAAACTGACAGCAATAAAAACGGTTCAGCTTGCGACTAATTTCACATGCAGCGATGACAGGCATTTTGTCTGTCATTGCTGCTGCCTAATTAATGTTAGTTGGCTATTAATATTCTGTGTAATTGTATTTAAGTTGGCAACTTGGAAATCACATAACTTGACTGTAGTGACACAGAGAGCTTAATGGTAATGTGTACATTTCACTAATGTGTGGTGACAATGTCTAATGCTACAGGAAATGGCATACACAAAATGGACTGGCAGGGGCTGAATGGGGCAATGGTAAAATGCCAGAGTAGTCCCCCTTTGTATTGTTGTGTGGACCAGAGAGCTTTCTTCAGCAGTTGTGAATTGAATGCTACCGGGTTTTTTATAATCACCAGTGTCAGTAGATCTCGAGTCTGTTTCGAGGTTTGTAGGCATGAAATTTCAGGAAATGCCTGTTTTGCACAGCATCTATACAAAATACAAAATGCAGAAACCTTCAGAGCAAGTAGTTAAATGTGTCAGTATTCTTTGGACTGGAACCATTTTTGTTTAACAATGCTGTGACACTATGTTACAAATATGCAAACACACATTGTGCTTATTGTAGGTTTTTCAATGATTTCGTATTAAAATTTGGAATACAGTTGTAGTGTACTTATTACCCCTGTGTAGTAAAAACTGTTCTTTTTTTGGACAGTGTCTATTAATGAGACCGTAATAATCAGCACTGACACTGTACTGAACTGTCCCTTACAGAAACACCCGGCTCCAGAGGACTGGCTGTATAAAGAGGCCCGCCGGCTCTTCCTGGAGCCAGAGGTGGTGGACAGTGATTCTGTAGAGCTGAAGTGGACTGATCCTGATGAAGAGGGACTGGTCCAGTTCATGTGTGCTGAGAAACAGTTCAGGTATCACTGCATATCTCGGTGCTGTGAACTAGAAACTGTGTCGAACACTGGATAAAAATCATACAAACTAATTAGCAATTACGTACATACAATAAGGTTTCCAGTATTGGTGATAATTTTCATGTCTGATTTCACTGTACGAATTATAATTCAGAATTTAAAAAATGCGAGGGAGAAATTACTGTGGTGCAAATTTTAAAATGAAATTTCCACTCATTCAGAAAGTTGATTTGGTCAAGGTTTACCCTGTGGGGAGTCTGTGACCCTATATTAAATAATCTGTACTTTAATCTCTTAATTGAATGGTGAAGTGATTTGTTTTCTCATTTGAAAGGAGTGAGACCAGTTGCTGCTTGTTTTAAAGGGGGACCCCTATGAAATGTACAGTGTGGCTCATATTTTGACTCTGTGCTCTAATCGATGCACCTGCAGTGAGGAGCGCATTAGGAATGGCTGTAAGAAGATCATGAAAAGCAGACAGGGCAGCACCCAGGGCAGGCTGGACTCCTTCTTCACTGTCACAGGCTCACTGTCATCCAAACGCAAGGTACATGAGACAGCATGCGTGCATGTGTGCTTGCCTGTGAACTAATCTGTAATTCATTTCAATCTCACGTTCTTGGGGATGATCATACTGTGTAAACTGTGTTGGGAAAGATTTTGGGGTCTGTTTTAGTGTTACAATGTCTGTGCCCTGCATTTCAACTACCTGTTCCGTTGAGCTCTGTTCTTACCTTCGACTATGTCTGTTATTTTTCTTAGGAACTGGACTCAAAGGGGTCAGCAAAGAAGAAGTTGAAAACAACTGCAACTCCAGGAAAATTCAAAAAAGCCAAATAGAGAAAAAGATGAAGTGAACAAGATCAAGAGGAAGTTAAAGAATGGAGGAAGGGGGCAGCACTCATCTTCCATTTACATTCATCTCTGCTTTCTCATGGTCACTTCCTCATATTAAAGAAAGCACAGTATGGACGTTATCTGTACAAAACATTCAACTTGAGAATAGTGTGGATATTTTAGCAATAAAATAATTGCAGCAGGACCAGTTTTAATGATTATGCCTTGTCTTTTTTCTTGTTTGTTCCTTAAATAAAAATGTGTGGTTGGTCGCTGGTATTCTGTTCATGATAGTGATTAATGCTGTTGCTACATGCATTGTGTAACAATGGAAGATTCATAAAAATGGGAAAGAGTGTCAGTACTGACATTTCCTCTTTACTGTCATCTGCTTTTTCATTAAACTTTCCCCAGAGAGGACAGTTCTGACTTTTACAGAGAATCTACTTTCATTCTTTTTTAAATTTAAGATACAAATGTTATTTTGGTCACCAGTCAGAGGAAACTGAACGGCTTCTGCAAATCGGGCTTAGTTAACAATTGCTTACAAGATAACATAAACCATTGACCCACACGCTTTCATTAATATATCATACTAAACCATTGCCCTGTTCTGTGGGAGGTGTTTGACATGTCAACAGTTGTGCTACATATGAATTTGAACAAAAGTGTGGTTAGTATATTTCCTGTGCATATGTGGAACAAGCAAGGTAAAACTGGTTTTCAGTGTACCAGAGACTGTATAGATGATTCATGGTTTATCAGCTGATGTCTACCAGGTTTTGATACTCTAGTTAAATTAATATGGTCTTAGTGTAATAAGATGTCAATTAACATTATAGTAACTCACTTATTCCACTGTTCCTGTGTATATAAAAATGATTTCACTTGATTTAAAAATGAACTTGCCGCACAAAAATTGCATTCTGATTATATCTGTCCATTGGCACAGTCACAGCCATATTTATAACTTCGTCATGGTTTCGGGTTGGGGATGTCATTCATGTGACAAGTGCTGCAATGCTTGATTGCATCATTACAGTGTTCGCTGTGGTGTGCCTGCAGTGTAGTATCTTTCTGCTTTTCACACACACATTCAACTCGGGCGTGGAGTTATGACAGCCTGCTGAGGAGAAGGCAAGTATTCATTTTTTCTATGAGTTTTAATAGATCTATATTGCTGTTTGTGCCATGATTCAGGGTAAGCTAATTCCAACAAAATGGAAACGCCAAACTATGCAAGAATATTTATTAACAAATAAGTTGCCTTTAGAACATCTTCAGCTTTTCTTAGAATGCTATTACTACGAGTTCTGAACTGTTTCTAGAGGGATATTGGCCTGTTCTTTGAGACGGAAAGCCTCCAGTTCTTTGAGAAACGGAGGTATAAATCTGCTCTCTGCTCTACGTTTCAGAACTTCTACCCATAAAGATTCAATGTTTAGATCTGGTGATTGGGGAGGGCAAGGATGGTGTTTGACTTTACCCTGGTACTCATTAAAACACTCAATCCATTTAGCAGTGTGTAAGGGGGTCTCACCATCTCAGAAAATAGGAACGTCTTCAGCAAACAATGTGAGGGTGCACCAATTGACCTAAAATGGTTTCCTTTGTCATAATCCTGTGATGTAGAGCAATAATCGGACCAAATGACTCCCATGAGATGGTTTACCATACCACAACAGATCCATCACCATGTTTAATGGTTGGAAACAGGCAATATGGGTTTCTCCCAACACACATCCATCCAGATGCTGGAAAAAGAGTGACATGTGACTCATCAGACCATATTACTTTCTTCCACTACTCAGACATCTAGGTTTTGTGCTCATTACACCATGCTATGAGGCTGAATTGCAGCGCTACCATAAATATCAGCCTTGAGAAACTCACAAAATAAAGTATTTGCTGAGATTGAGTCACAAAGGTGTAGATTCAGTTCTGTGGTCATTTTGAGACAGTTTTTGTGTTTTTTTTGTCTGCCCTGTTAAGTATCCATCTATCCCTGTTACTGAGCTTCAACCTGTAAACTCTGTTCCTGTTTTGTGATGCAGTTTTTCCTTGTTTGGAGTGTGCTGTCATAATTTATGACAGTGTTCTCTGGACACATTAAATTAATCATTTTGCCTTGACTGATGCACCTGCAATTTGGGCAATAACTGTTTGATCTCCTCCAAAATCTTTTAGATTTCTCATGTTAGTTAAGAAACCCACATTTAAAAGTGTTGATTAAAACATCTTTTAAAATGGCAGAGGCATGGCTGGAATTAATATTAACATTAACATGAAACACAAATGTAGTTTGATTAACTGTTTAATTGTGATTCAGCTACCATAAAATATGAGCCCTTTTTCATGTCCATTATTTTGCGCACCAGATGTAATTCATAGGGTTTATTTTTGTGTAACCTATCATGGAAAGAATATGCAAAGAAGTGTAATGTTGTATCACTGATATACTACTAGATGACCTGCAAAGTTAAAGAAACATTGAAGGTATGCACAATAAACTAAAAAGTTTTTCCTAACTTTTTTTTTTTTATTAACAAAAGATATTCTTTTAGAAGATTTAATTCTTCAAGTATCATCTGTGCTAATTGAAGTGGAGATCCTGTACACAGCTTATCACATGTGAAAGGAACTTGTGACTGTTAGTGAGTGGCTCACATAATGCATTGGGGACTGCAACACATGGGTTAAAATTAAAACGGTATCTGGCATCAAACAAAGTGAGAATCTTCGGTCTTCATCTTATCTTTCAACTCAAATACAGAGTGGGGTAGAAATAAAAAAATATAGCAGTAGAGGAACTCAGACCTTCAAAAACAGGGCCATGAAAGTAGGTTTACTGTGTGGCCAAAGTAGGTGAGCACAAAAAGTAAGGGTTTTGAAAGGAACATGAAAGAAACTGGTGGTGGTTAGAAGCTGTTTCATTAGGCATTGCAACAGATGTGTGCCAATGAAAAAGGTGTCTGACAATGGCTGAAGTGAGAATTTGTTGCCTTTCAGAGCAGTCAACTCAAATATAGAGAGTGGTGTAGAAGGAAGAATATAGTATTAGAGGAACTAAGACAAAGAGTGGGGCCAAGAAAGTAGGTCGGCTCCATGGTTAAAGCAGTTGTGTACTTGAAGTAGAATTTTGAGGGGTACTGAAGTCATTGTGAGAAAGTCTTTATAAGAGGAAGTCATGTTAGGTCAAGACAATCTGAGTTTCATCAATTTAGAAGTACCGTAGATAATCTATGGCAGGAAGTAATGGGGCTCTGTGAATGCAGAGCAATGCTGGTCTGAGAAACTGATCATGAAAGCCTTAGATGGTTTGCATGTGATATTCTGTTCAAGGTACTGATTCATGTTTGCTGTAGGGGAAAATTAAAAAAAAAAATTCTAGAGGAATTTCCAACTGTAGACCTCTTGAATGGTTCAAAGGGTAAAGGAAATTGTTCCAATCATGAACTGAACCCTATGGCCCGGGCTCAAAACCACCCCTGCTATCTGCTGACAGTGACCTGAAGGTCAGAACAGGAGAATAAATTGGCTTCATTCCACTAGGAGGGCTAGGCTACTTACCGTGTGCAAGGTGCTTGGATAATGTTAAGTAGCACGTGTCCTGAAACTAATATCTACTGCTCTGTAGTTCACTGCTGGACCTGTGAAGGGGAAAGTCATCGCCAGAATGTTTTATCTTCTAATCACTAATATTTATGTTGTTTTCCACAGATTCCACAGAAGGCAATAAATCTCTCATAAGGTCTCTGTTTGCTGTGTTTTTAGGTGACCTCCTTTCACTGCCTCTGTGCTGCATTTCTGCACTGAATCAGGGGCATGGCTGGAATTAAGAGCCTGTTTTTTATTTTCTACCTGTTGCAAGGTGGGTCTCTGCCTGCACTACATGCAGCACTGAGCTATACAGACTGTTAGTGACCAAGGATTAGCTGTGATGTGAGATCAGCGTGGGACCACTGTTCTCAGTGTGGACTGAGATCTGCTGTAGAGACACATATTATTTATTTATTATTTTTACAGCAAGTAAATATTTCATGTGTTATTCTGTATGGGCAGACACATATCTATGACTTAAATCCACATCATTCTAAATTTTTTCAGGTGCTGTTTGTGGTGAGTGGACAGCCCAGATGCCTCAGCAAATAACAGCACTGAGTGGCTCCTGTGTGCTGATTCCATGCAAATTCAAGATCCCTGAAGATGAAAGCCTGAGTAAACCAGCCAATGGAGTGTGGATTAAACATGCATCACAATTCAAAGATGCAGGCATGGTTGTGTTTAACAGCAGCAACACTAAGAACAAACTTGGAGGGGAGATACTTGGAGATTTGATTCAGAAAAACTGTACCTCAGTGCTGGACAACATACCACAAAGCTTTACAGATAAATACTTCTTCAGAATTGAGACTGGACGTTTCCGTGCAACATTTCCAAACTCACCAGTCAACATTAATGTCAAAGGTACAGACATACATCACATCACTATGACTTTCTCCAGATTTTAGTCCACTACATTTCTAAGAATTATTGATGTAAGAATCAACTTAATGTTTCAAAAGCCATAAAATCACCGGTCTTATAATTATCATGCTTACTCACAATGTGCAATCAAGTGCAATGAGCAAACAGGCATTCAAAATTTTAATACAGTGAATTTTGCTTTGCACAATATAGAACAAAATATTTTGAGGAAGAAAGTTGTTCACTTCAGCCAAATGCCTGGATGCCAGTCCACAGGAAAATAAAATATACCTTCTATCAATGCAGCATCTTGTCAAGTCTTACAATGGTCTTCTGATGACCAATCAAAGAAACCTCAGCAATTGACAGTACCTAGTAAACTCTCTCAGATTCTAAGACATAGAGAGATGAAAGGATGAATAAAACAGCAAACAAAGGTGAACCGATAAGGAATCTACAAAGCAGCACTTGCTACACTAGGTGAGGTTATGATCAATGATTGCACCATGGCATTGTGACCTTCATTGTGGCAATTAGCACATAGACACATACTTGAAGAATAATTACTTTAAAAAGAAAGTCAGCACATTACACGAATCTGAGTTGTCTTGGCTATTGCTGATGATTTTTATCAAAAGGAATCAAAATCGAACTTAGTAGGCTCTATTGCATTTAAGTAACACAATTGGATTAGAATTTAGTGGAAATAATCTGGAAAAAATTTGATTCATTTGATTGTGTTAATGGAATTTAAAGAATAGAATCCAAGTGGAAAATATTTTCTGCCTTTTAGACAGTCACATTGAAGAATGAAGGATAATTTTTTTCATGAAAAAGTACCTGTGTGTCTTGTAGATTCTCCACAGAAACCCAAGATGACCGGAATAACAGAAGTGCTGGAAAATACTCCGGTGAATCTGACCTGCACTGCTGCAGCCCCCTGTCACACACACCCCCCTGTCCTGACATGGACCCCCCAGCTTGGGGACCACCTGGATCAGCTGTGTGAAAATTCAGACAAAACCAAATCTGTTTCATCTGTCCTGACCTTCAGTGCTTCCCACCTCCATCACGGGAAGACCATCACCTGCACTTCAGTATACCCACTGCAAGAGAAGACCAGCAGCAAGAGTGTGGAGGAGACTAGGACTCTCAGTGTTCTGTGTAAGACAGCTCTGACTGACTCTCATTCTGTTCTTTGGTCTGTTAGATATACATATGGCCCTGTGAAGAATTTAATCATAGTGCTGCAACAATTGTACATTCAGGGCACAGGCTGACCAAAATGGTTTTTTGCCTATGATATCTGCTAACATTATTCTCCTCCTTAGTCTCTCCAAAGAACACAACAGCCTCAGTCAGTCCAGCTGATTCAGTGAAAAAGGGCAACTCTGTGACCCTCTACTGCAGCAGCGAGGCCAACCCTCCAGTGAAGAATTTCACCTGGTTTAGAGGCACAGGAAATGAGGCCACAGAGAGAGGCTCTGGACAGACTCTCACCTTCAATGTAACTGACAGTGATGGAGGCTGGTACTACTGTGAAGCTAAAAATCAACATGGAAGAGAGAGATCGGCAAATGTGCTGCTGACTGTGACTGGTGGGTGTTGTTTCATCAAGGACAAAAGAGGAACCAGCAACTTAGCAATTACCATCTAATGTTTAGATCTCTCTTTTTCTTGCAGACCCAGAGAAGCCATCTGTCGTCAAAGTGATTGGAGGAGCCCTAGGGGCCATAGGCATGCTGTTGCTAACCATCCTGCTGCTGTTTCTGTGGAGGTTATGTTGTTCCAGATATTTCAATGCCTGCATGTAACACAGACCTTTCAAAACTCACATCAGATTTTCTCAATAGGTTTTCCATGTGTTAATATCATTCGAATCGTAATTGTGCTATTAGTATACATTATTATTATATATTTTGTAATTACAATCTGAATTGTTTTTCAGGCAGAGAAAATCTGGAGAGTCAAATGTCAGTATGAAGACACAGGACACAGTGCGGCAGGTAAAAGCATTCTTGTGCCTCATACAATTCTAGATCAGGGATTCTCACCCCTGGTCCAGAGGACCCACTGTATATCACTGAAGTATGCAGTTGCTTCTTGATTAAAGATATGGGTTAGTGGAAATGCCACTGTGAGTTACATTTCCCCTGCGTATTTAAAATGGCAAATCAAGGCAACATGAGGGACCTACACACACAACCAATTTCATTAAAGGCAGTTACAGTCTCATCACACTCCAAATTAATGTTCATTGCTTCACATTGCTCAGTCTTGCAAATGCATTCTATTTTTGACAGTGATGAAGGACACACCAAGTCCAACCCACATTTAACCTCAGTTGTCACACACTGTATGTCATTTCCTTGCCCTTCTGGTCTCCTACATAAACAGAACTGCATGTGTGGAATAGAGTTGAACAGCAGTTTTTATAGAGCTCTAAAAATGAAATATGGCAGAAGCACTTAAGTGCTATACAACTGTTACTGAAAAAAACACACAAAGACACTGCATGAAAAGAGCTGCAAGGTTCTTTTTATGAACTGCATAACTGCACACATTAATTCACTGTCTATATTGCTCTTCACCCTCAAAGACCAACTTTTGGGTCTTTCATGACATTTTCATCATGTAATGTCTATGTAAAATGTATAATTCATAGGTTTTTGAGTCTGTATGGAACCTGGATGAGAAAACAAAAGTTTGTTCTCTGCTGACACACATTGCAGAACAATGAGTCTTTGGACACCAACGAAGCCATGAAGACTGGGGAGAAAGCAGAGGTCCTGGAAAGTGAGCTGGGAGAGGTCCAGTATGGTGAACTTGATTTTTCCCAGCTGCGGGCCAAAGACTGTGTGAGAAGAGGCCAGGAGGAGGGAGTGGGACAGGAGTCTGTTTACACCGAGGTCAGAGTTTCAGAGAGACAGCGACAGGAGCCACAACAGGCAATTCATGGGATAGAGGAGCTTTACGCACAGGTTAATCCAAAGCACCGTCGCTAATACAAACATCTTCTTTCTTCATATTCTGGCAGTATATTGTATAGTAATGTAATTGCTTTTTTCATCAGTTTTTTCCCTGATGTACTGGCTTTGTTACGAGTATGTAAGTAAGTTTAAATGTCTCACAAATGTAATTCAAATTTTTTTGATAAAAATATTATCCTATATTTATGTATGTTATAGTA
Organism: Megalops cyprinoides; assembly: GCF_013368585.1. Taxonomy (NCBI): domain Eukaryota; kingdom Metazoa; phylum Chordata; class Actinopteri; order Elopiformes; family Megalopidae; genus Megalops; species Megalops cyprinoides. Next base: position 11,771,740 of record NC_050584.1, read on the forward strand.
TATTTATGACTGGACCAAAAGGTAATGTTTCTCTTTCATTTGTATGAGGTTTCTAATGGACTAAGACCTCACAAAGCTGTTTCAAACCATGAGATATGGACTGAGAGTGCACTGAAACCTGCATAGTCACATGGACATGAGAATGTTCTTCATTCTGCTGCTTTTCTTCCAGAGAGAAGGGTGTGAGAGCATAGGAACTAAGAACAGGCAGTAACTGTCTGTTTCTGAACAGTCTATCTCACCCAATTTACATAAAAAACAAGTGCCTAAAATGTGCCTTAAATTCCAATTTTTGTTCATTAGTAGCTCATACTCATGTCTTGGTGATTAGACCACCACATTTCTTTTTTTTGGGCATGTATACTCCCCTTAACAGTGCAGAGATAACTAGTGTATACAAGTGTCAATCTTTAAGTGCAGTGCAAAATACTTAAAACTACAAGGTACCTTACTATTAACGTTAAAAATATTTTCGCATATTCTAATATAACTTGACTAACTTGACCTTGTCTCTCACTTGTGAACTTTGAGACCCTGGGAGTCAGTGTTGCAACAGCAATCTCTCTGTACTGCGCAAAGGCAATCAGCAGTGCATCCTAACTTACATCAGTTGATTTGTCAAGTTGATTACGAAATGAACTGGAGAATGAAATAAATACCCTGCTCTACAAGGCAACTTGTCTTTCATTTACAGATACACATCAATGTACACATCAGTGTTTCAGCTGCTTTTTTCTATCATGGTTTCCACAATACCATGGCAGCTGTTAAAATAACTCTATGCCTTTTGTGGATGGCTTTTTCAGTTTACTGTCCATTTTGTGCTTCCAGTGCTTTACTTCACATGACAGCAGCTTCTTCAAGTTAAATAACTTGCCCTAAATTCAGACCTCTCTCTGTGGTCCATATCCTTGTCTATATATAATTTTTGATGGAGATTTTCATTCAAAGTGAACTTCAGTCCCGAAGTAATCCTGGAGAATGGCCAAGTATGTTTTTATGTAGAAAATCAAACAGTCACATACTAGAAAGTAACAGTACACAGAATTGCTCAAGTCTATGTAACAACTTTCATGAATCAATCAATGTCTAAGAAGAATGAATTTTTAAATACCTTGCTTTACAAGGTAACTTGTCAGTCACATGTAGTTACTCTTCAGGACTGTCTCAAGTGTTTCAGCTGCTTTTTTTCTATCATGGTTTCAAGTATCATGGCAGCTGTTAAAATGATTTTTACGCCTTTTGTGAATGTCTTTTTCAGTGTACTTTCCATATTGTGCTTCCAGTGCTTTGGTTCACATGACAGCAGCTTTTTCATAGTTAACTAACTTGTCCTAAATTCAGACCTCTATCTGTGGTCTATATCCTTGTCTATACGGTGCCCTCCAAAAATATGTTCACAGTAGATTGGAATTTGATATTTTTGCTACTTTAGACCTTTGCATTTGAGAACAACAAATGACTATGAGACTAAAGTAGAGACTAGCTTTTAGCTTTTATTTTATGCTATTTACGTGCACATATGTTTTTATCATTTTATAGAAAGAGCCATTTTAATGTTGAGTTCCCTTTTTTCAGGTGTGTAAAAGTAAGTGAACAGATGAATTTCAAAACAAATCAAAGCAATAAGGTCTAATATTTAGTTGCATAGCCCTTTGATGCAATGACTGCATCAAGTCTATGACCCATTGACGTTACCGAGCGTGTGGTATCTTCTTTGGAAATGCTCTTCCAGGCCTTCACTGCAGCTGCTTTCAGTTGATGTTTGTTATGGGGGATCTCTGTCTTCAATCTCATCTTCAGCAAGTAAAATGCATGCTCAATTGGATTTAGATCTGGTGGTTGACTTGGCCAGTCGAAAACTTTTCACTTTTTGTCATTGGCAAAAGCTTTGGTTGCACAGGCAGTGTGTTTGGGGTCATTGTCTTGTTGCAGAACGAAGTGCCGGCCAATGAGATTGGAGGAATTGCTTTGTACATAACCAAACAAAATCCGTCTGTACACATCTGAATTCATCCTGCTGCTGCCATTATCTGTTACATCATGAATAAAGATGAGTGAGCCAGTTCCAGAAGCAGCCATACATGCCCAGGCCATGACATTACCTCCTCCATGCTTCACAGATGAGGTGGAATAAGTCTGGATCATGGGCAGTTGCCATCTTTCTCCAAACTTTTGGCTTTCCATCACTTTGGTGAAGGTTTATTCTGGTCTCATCTGTCCATAAAACCTTGCTCCTGAGCTCTTCTGGTTCGTCTCTGTATTTTTTGGCGAATTCTAATCTAGCCTTTCGATTCTTGGTGCTGATAAGAGTTTTGCATCTTGCAGTATACCCTCTATAATTTTGCTGTTGAAGTCTTCTGCGAATAGTGGATTGTGATACTTTTAGAACTGCACTTTGTAGACTGACGGTGATGTCACTGACCGATGTTTTAGGGTTTTTCTTCACAGCTCTTAGGATTTTTTCGGTCATCAACTGCAGCTGTTTTCCGTGGGTGACCTGCTCTGTGTTTATTTTGAAGTCCACCAGTGGTTTCTTTTTTTCAGAACTTTCCAAACTACTGTACTTTATATAGCCATTTCCTTTGCTATGGTTCTTAATGACTTTTTTTGTTCTCTCTTCTTACAGATTAGCTGTTTTTCTGCCATAGTCAGTTCTCTGGTATTCATGCTGATGTATGCCTTCTTGCTCCAAATGCAATCTCCACAGATGAGAAGACAGGCTGAAATCAAGGCTAGACACCCACTGCCTTTTTATGTGTGAACAATCCATGCAAAAGGAAACACCTGAGGAACAAGTTACACCTGTCAGTCATTTGTTAACTTACTTTTGCACACCTGAAAATGGGGGCACTCAACACAAAAACAGCCATTTCTCTAAAAAGGTCAAATATATGTGAAGACCATTGAATAAAAGTTAATGGCCAAAATTACACATTCCGTTCTACTGTTAACATACTTTTTGAGGGCACTGTACATGGTTATTCTCTTTAGTCCTCTGAAAACTATATACTTTGCTGTTTGAGATGAGTCAAATGGACACATCATTTTCTTACCACTGTCAAAAAGAACAGTTTTACCATCTGCTGGAACAACTCGGTAGACTCTCAAGATTCTCCTTAACATCTTCAAAATTTTGCCTAGAGGTGAGTACCTGCTGCATGAAGTAACCCAATACAGCTAAAGTATCATAGCATGTATCAAATGATTGTGCCTAAAAGTCTTAGCAGTGCATAGGCAGAATTTAAATGTAAAGGTAATTTCATGACGTTCCTGACTTTTCTGGCTTTGCCAGCATTAAACCTAGACATAAAAAGTAGTTTTTTTATGTTTGCCCGTTTTTACTGAAGGCCTCAGTGATTTTATTAATGTTCAAATGTCCTCGCCTGAAAAATGTTGCATCTTTTAGATTGATTTCCTGCCATTCTAGACAGAACATTACTTCCTGTGAAAAACTAACAGACCCCTTCAACTGGCATAACTCATGTGGAGGAAATATCACATTAACAGCATTCTTGATGAACAAAATTGATGATATTATTACTCTTGCTATTGCTATTACTCTGCTATTACTCTTATTAATCATTGTCAATCCTTGGGAAATGTATATACTATTGTTAAAAGTACTTACAAGCATGAGAAGATTGACATATTTTTGTATGTAGATATGCTGAACTATCTAACACACCTCTCTGCAAGTGTGACTCGTGCTAAGGCTTCCTTTTATGAATTCAAGATTCAAAACTCACTTTCTAACCCACATGGCCTATTTTCTACCTTCTCTTCCTTCCTCAATCCCCCTCTCGCCCACCTTCCTCTGATCTTTCTGCGGATGACTTCGCAGGTCACTTCAACCAAGAGGTTAGACACAACTCCCTCCAGTGACCACAGTCTTCATCTCTTGTCTCTTCCTCTTTTTCCTCCACCCCACTCTCCACCCCTCCTCTCTCAGATGTTGACGTCACTTCTCATGTCCTTACATCACATCCTGTGCCGTGGATCCCGATCCCTCACCTTACCCGCAGACTGCCATTCCCAGCCTTCTACCATTCATCTCTGCTCTGATGAATTTGTCACTCTTCACCAGCTGTGTGCCTGCAACCTTCAAGTAGACACGACTCATGCCCCTGCTGAAGAAACGGACTCTCTTGGCTCTGTAATTTCCACTCATGACTTTTCATACCACTTCTGTGCGGACGACACTCAGTTTTTCTTGTCTTTTCCACCATCTGACACACAGGTGTCTGTGCACATCTCAGCTCGCTTGAAAGACGTTTCACAGTGGATGGTGGACCGCCACCTAAAGCTTAACCCGGCGAAGACTGAGATGCTTTTCATCCTATCCAGGTCCTCCCCATTTCAAGACCCCTCCTTCAGCCTAGACTCTACAAGCTCTTTTACCAATAGCGCTGTCAAAAGCCTTGGCGTAATAGCTGATAGCCAACTGTCCTTCTCTCATTTTGCAGGGCTGAGTCAGTGTGCAGATTCTTTTTGTGCAACATCTGAAGTATCTGCCCCTACATCGCTATGTATTTTACACAGCTCTTAGTTCTGGCCCTGGTCCTCTCATGCCTGGACTACTGTAACTCCCTCTTTGCTTGTCTGTGCCTGCCTGCATGTGCCATCAAAGCCCTACAACTAAGAATGCAGCTGCATGACTTGTCTACAATCTCTCTAAATGTAGTGAAGTTACACCCCATTCTCACCTCACTTTTCTGATTTCATGTCACTTGCTTCAAGTTCAAAAGCTTAGTGCTGGCATACAGGACAATGAATGGGAGAGCACCTGCATGCCTACAATCAGCCTTCAAACCGTGTGTTCTGCCACTATGGAAAACTATCTAGAATGAGTGTTAATCTTTAAGCAACCTACCTACAAATTTACCTACTTTAAGCAACCTACCTACAAATGTACGTAATTCCCCTTGCCTTACAATTACAACAGTGTAGGTGAACGGTGTTTCCTGGTTTGTAATGCCGCTATTCGGAAAATGTGGTAACAGCAATGCCAGTGTTGCGTCAGTTGTGGTTCCCCCTGTAAGATTTGCTTCTCTTCAGCTTTCAACACATTGGAATCCTGGGGGTGAACTAATTCTAACAGGAGACCCAGGCTGATGCAACATTATTAACCCTTTCGCGCGTATGGTCACACCGGTGTGATTTGCCATTTAACGTGTATGCTAAATCTGGTGCGATTAGAACACTAGATTGGAAAAATTCTAGCTAATTTTATCTTTGAGGAAACAGCAATTTAACATTAAAAAATATAGCAAATGCTAACTGAAAACTATGAGAAGCTTAATAACGCTAATGAAAACATTACAAACCATGTAACGTAAGACGCGTGCAACATAGCATAAAAATAAGTTCCGTGCGATAGGGTTAACCTTGGCAAAAAGATGCAAAAATGGTTAAGCCCTTTGTGTTAAAAAAAAAAAAATCAAGAATCATGTGTGGTGACCCAGGAGCAGAAATAATTTGTTTTGAAAGTGGCACACTGAGACATGAATCACAATGATTGTTTTTTTGTAAAATATGAAAACAGTTACAAAAAAGCAGCTTCTAGATTCCAGAAAGGGCACAAGCCTGTGATACTGGACTACATGTGACCCTGCCCCCAAACCACAAGTAGCGGAGAGAGAGAGACAGAGAAGAGGGAGGAAGTGAGAAAGCATGCCACATGTACACCAGTAATATCACTGCAAGCCTACCAATAATACACCAGCAATGTATGAAATTCAATGAGGACCGTTGCACTGTTAACCATTTGTGAGGTTAGTGCATGCTAAAAAGTGTTCTAATGGCTCTGTCCCCCCTGCTGGGCTGGTTGGAAAATTCACAGTCTTCATCTCACACCTGTGTACTAGTCGTGTCTCCTCGGCACCAGTGACTGGAACAACTACACAGACTCCAGCCCTTTCTGCAGGTGTGTTCATGCATTTATGCAGGGCTGGGGCCCACTGATCCTGGATTTCAGTCTGGGCCTGCACCTAACCTGTTCCATGTAAACAAACTGACCTGAAGTCAGGCTGGGCTTCCACACCAGCTCATTGTGAGACTGTCTCCTCTGCTCTGCTGCCCTCTCCAGGTTACTCTTTGCTGTGTCACACGCTGTCTGAAGCCACTCCATGTGTCTGCATATCCACTCCTCCAAGGGACCCGATGCACTTTCAGGGGCACCTGCACCTAGTAGAAAGTCAGTGGGGAGCTGAAGTGGTGCAAATAGAAAGTAAATAAAAAGTATTTAGACAGGTTGTGCAAAGTATAGATAAACCTTGTAGATAATGGTATTATTTCCAAGTGCATTCAGGACAAATTCTGTTGATTTCATTCCAGCACCCTGACTCATGGCCATGTTGCCGTACGAACAAAAGCAACTCCAAGAAAAAAAGTAAAAAGTGGAAAGAGCAAAAACAGTGGCCTCTAGAAACACATCTGAACGATAGCGTTTAAAACAGTGACACAGATTAACAGAAATCTGAAAGTGAGTTTTGATCATACAGATAAAATATGTCTAAATGGGGTTTTGTGTCAATTGTTCATTGCAACTGTGAACATCATTGAAATGACGGAGACTAAGAGACAGAGACTAAGCTGTGGATGATCCTTTGCTAAATCACTATAAATTGATTGCAAAAGGGTTGGAATTGCCACCTTGATGTTGTGAGAATAGCAGCCTCATTCATGAAATGTAAATATGGGTTTGTGTTCTGTCTGTCGGACAATTTGGCAATGACTTCTAGACTTTCTTCAGTAGGGGTGTAGCACAAAAACATATTAAACTATTTACTTGAAAACACCAGGTGAGTAATGTCAATTAATTGTGCATTGGTGTTGATCTTTTTGAACCATGGTCCTGCTGTCTGTACTGATGAGCATAGTGAAGACAGAGCTTTTTGTCAAATTAATTATTGTAGATTGTTTCAGATAAAATAGAAGCAAATAAAAATGTTACTAGTTAACACAAGTACTTGACATTTATTTTTTATGATCGGGCGCAGGGCAAGCATATAGTATAATTAGCCTCCTTTCAGACTGAGGAACTGTAAAAACAAAGACAGAACAATTCATTAATGATTATGAAAATATGATCCTAATATAAAACAAGTAGCCTAAATTCTGAACAAAAATGGGAGTATTCAGAAAAAATTTTCTGTTATCTTGTTCTTCTGTTATCGATTGTTCTTTCTGTTTGACTAGGTAGCTGATGTTGTCACAAACTCCCTCTTAATGTCTGACTTGTGTGACAAAGAAGATCTGACATATGGCAGCTAAGAAGTGCCATATATTCAGAACAGGTCTGTTCTCCCTGTAGATATATCAAAGTCTGCTGCTCTGTATTTCACTAGGAATTGTTTACTCAGCCATGCATGGCACCAGCAGTGAAAATATATAGCGAAGAAACAGAAACCCAGGGAAACATAAACGACATCTGTAAAGCAACTCAGAAACCAATCAGTCAGATTCTAGCCTCTCTCTCCCTATTAAGGTAATGGAGTGGTAGCATTAATCTGAACATTTGTATTATAAAGAAAATGCAGCCTAAATTTGTGCATGAATTGAATTGTGTTACATGACCTAAGAAGATAATAAATGCATTTCAGACCAGTGTGACAGAAGGCTAATGTGAGTTACATGTTTTAGCAAATACATTCAACATGTGACTGGTGCTTGGCCTCAGTTATTGTTTTTTTTGTTTGCTTTTTAGATATATCCATATAGGCTTCTTACATAGTTCTGGATCTCCACTCACCTCTAAAACCTCATCCAATCATGCTGGAGTATCTGCTCCAGGACTGGCCGTTTGCTGGGATCCTTCTGAAGGCACCACCGGATCAGATTCCTGCAATCTACAGCATGAAACAGGAGAGGACTTAAGGCTCAGAGTCTGTGCGTATTCTTTCTCTGAGCACATGCTCTCTTTTTTATAACTCTCCCTTTTGTCATTCTGTTCTCATCCACTCATCCTAACTCCCACCCTCAAGTGATGGGTTGTTGTTGTTCAATGAAATCAAAGCAGGGTCAACAGAGTTGGCTACCGTAGTTCTAATATCTAACATACAGTGCAGGTAGGTCAGTTTTAGGTGGCCAAATGTTACATTGTTACTCAAAGTTAAGGTCAAATCACACAGATTTTACATCTAAAGTTCTTCTGATGTAAACCTTGCACAGAATGTATGTGTTTGTACAAGGTTGTATCCCTCTCTCTCTCAGTTCGTAGACCCCTGCATCTTGCTTGGCTGCAATTACTGTGGCACAATAAAAGGAATTGGACCCAAGCGAGCCATCGATCTCATTAAGCAGCATGGCTCCATTGAGGAGATCCTGGACAGCATCGATCCTGCTGTAAGTCTGTTTGTATGCCTGCTTACAGTTCTGCTGTGGGATGTTTTTCCTGTTTCTAAGGATGCTTCATTTGCAGTGGTTTTGGTTTGTGATTTCTTCGCATTGGAATTTCTGTACATTCTGGGAGAATGGATGGAAGTATCCTTTGAAGTTCAGCCCTCTGACAAAATGGCTTCATCGCTATAAAAATGCTGTGTTGCTCCTCTCACACTTTTCACACATTGAGTAGTAGCCTGAAAAATATAAATATAGGACAGTGTCTGTTAATGAGACTGTAATAATCAGCACTGACACTGTCCCTTACAGAAACACCCGGCTCCAGAGGACTGGCTGTATAAAGAGGCCCGCCGGCTCTTCCTGGAGCCAGAGGTGGTGGACAGTGATTCTGTAAAGCTGAAGTGGACGGATCCTGATGAAGAGGGACTGGTCCAGTTCATGTGTGCTGAGAAACAGTTCAGGTATCACTGCATATCTGGGTGCTGTGAACTAGAAACTGTGTTGAACACTGGATAAAAATCACACAAACTAATTAGCAATTACGTACATACAATAAGGTTTCCAGTATTGGTGATAATTTGCATGTCTGATATCACTGTATGAATTATAGTTCAATCTGAATTTTATAAAAAAAATGCAAGGGAGAAATTAATGTGGTGCAAATTTTGAAATGAAATTTCCACTCATTCAGAAAGTTGATTTGGTCAAGGTTTACCCTGTGGGGAGTCTGTGATCCTGTATTAAATATTCTGTACTTTAATCTCTTAATTGAATGGTGAAGTGATTTGTTTTGTCTTATTTGAAAGGAGTGAGGCCAGTTGCTTGTTGTTTTAAAGGGGGACCCCTATGAAATAAGTGGGAACATAAGAGAACATAAGTGTATCCATTCAGTTTAAACGAGCAACCGCATCAGACCAGGCTCAAAACACTTCCAGACCAGTGAATGTGAATGTAAGGGGTGTATGTGCATTGTGTATTACAGGGGTCAGTGAGCAAGCGAGTTTTGAACCTGGGTTCTTACTGCTCACTACCACCCCCTTACGGCCAGCGTTGTTGTCATTGCCAGTTGAGCTAAAGGCATTTTTGCCCCAAGCCTGTCGGCAACAACGCTAGTTAACCAGGTCTCAGGGAGTGACGTAACCACTGCAACCGCTCGGCTACCTCCTACCCACTTCCCCACAGGCTTTACGCAGGGCTCACACAAGCTACTCACTTCAGCTCTGCATAACGCTATTCACAAGCATAACACTATTCAAGCCCTACCACAAGTTAACTTGTGCACTCTGACAAAAGCCAAGTATACTACAAGACAACAGTCCCTAGATCACAAATTCGCAATACATCATAATGCTAAACATAAAAATAACATCAAATGCAAGAAGTAGCAGGTGTTAGGGGGTGGGGATAGAAGTGGAACAGAGAGGTGGGTCTTCAGGCTGTGTCAGAAGATTGCTAGTGATTCCACTGTCCCAACCCCTGTGGGGAGTTCATTCCACCACTGAGGGACCAGTAGGCCTACAGACAGAGATCGTGTCTGAGAAACTGTCATCTGTCAACTGTCAAAGTAAGGTACATGACTCAGTGTGCGTGCATGTGTGCTTGTTTGTGAACTAATCTGTAATTCATCTCAACCTCACGTTCTTGGGGATGATCATGCTGTGTAAACTGTGTTGGGAAAGGGGTTTGGGACAGGGGTCCTGCTGAGACACCTTACTGCTAGTGAAGCCAAGTACTGCCTGGACAGCCTCCCCACTATATACCACTGTTCATACACATGTAGCCCATTACAGATGCAGAGTGTGACTACCTCAGAATTTTTCTGCATTTATTAATGCAGAGGAGCAAAATTGATATTTGACAAATATAAAACGTAATTTCAATATATTTTGTCTTTTTTGCTTTTTTTTCTGTTTTCTCCTCAAGGCACTTGGAACCAGCTCAAGCAGACTTTTATAGTGATTGAAAGATGTAGATGTGTAAATAAGTGAACACACAGTGCCATCTTGTGGTTTCATGTGATGTTTATTTACTGAGTACAGTATATAAAGTAGCAATTTCATTTCACTGTGTTGAATTGACAAACATTTACTGTGTAGTTTCTTCCTCGTATCTTTATCCTCTTTCTTTTATCCTCACTTCAGCCAAAGTGGAGAGGAAAGACCACAGCTCTACCAGCAATTCTGTTGTGATATATTTTCTAGCCACTTATTAGAGTCACATTTCTCTCTCTCTCTCTCTCCTCTCGAAGGAAACTTCCCATTCAGGAATTCCATTTCAGTCGCATTTTGCAGGAAACCGGTCTGACCCACCAGCAGGTACCTGTGTTCACTGCTGTTTTCACAGTGTGGGTGTAACCATTTCATGATTATATAATCTGCTTTTCCCAGCAGTGAACTCATTTGTTGTCTCGCCTGAAAGAAAGTTCTTTGAGAAAAGTCTGCATCTGTACTCAGGCAACTGAGCCAGAAAAATTCAAAAGTTCGTTAGATGTTTTCTGCCACCTTTTAGTGTTTACGATTCCTGCTTTTCCAGCAAAGGTAGCAGGATTCATGCGTTTCTCTTTTGAAACCTCGAGTTGCTGAGCAGATGCTTAGATCCAGAGCAGCTTGTTTGGTGTGAAATGTTTACACTTTATCTGAGCATTTGCTGGGGCATTTCTGGTTTAGCATGTTGCCTAAGTTGAGACCGCTACGACAGTACCCCAACATGGGAATCAAACCAGTAACATTTGAGTTGGGAGCCTTACTGTTCGCAACTACTTCACACTGCGGCCACAGGAAATCGTGTTTTTGCAGTTCCTCTTTCTCACCCATATAGTCCGTACCATAGACCATATAAGCTGCATGGCTCAATGAGAGGTATATTACATAGGACCAATTTGATTTTGAGCAAGATTTTTGTCCTCTGTGAACTACAGTACAATATGTGAACCATATCAAGTGTCTCTCTTGTAACACCAAAACTAAAAAAAAAAAAGATTTCTTATAATTATTCTTATTCATAGGTGATACATCAGGTGGTGGAGGGCTACCAATTGAATGCCAAAAATGGAAATGTCCTACGTCAGTGTTTCTCAGTCCTACTCCTGGAGCCCCCCTGTCCTGCATATCTTCCATCTATCTTTGCTCCAAACACACCTGATTGAAATGACTAACATGCTCTCGATTAAATCAGGTGTGCTCAGATAATCAAAAGTGCGACTGATGAGTTCAGTCAGGTGGGTAGAGCAGGGAAAGATGGAAAGCGTGCAGAGCAGGGGGCCCCCAGGAGCAGGATCGAGAATCAGTGTCCTACATTGTTACTCAATGTGAAGGTCAAACCGCATAGATTCGAAATCTGAAGTTCTTCTGATGTAAACCTTGTACAGAATGTATGTTTTTGTACAGTGCCTGATTCTTTTTAATGTTCTAAATAGGTGTATTTGTAAGTGTAAGTATCCCTCTCTCTCTCAGTTCATAGACCTCTGCATCTTGCTTGGCTGCGATTACTGTGGCACAATAAAAGGAATTGGACCCAAGCGAGCCATCGATCTCATTAAGCAGCATGGCTCCATTGAGGAGATCCTGGACAACATCGATCCTGCTGTAAGTCTGTTTGTATGCCTGCTTACAGTTCTGCTGTGGGATGTTTTTCCTGTTTCTAAGGATGCTTCATTTGCAGTGGTTTTGGTTTGTGATTTCTTCGCATTGGAATTTCTGTACACTCTGAGAGAATGGATGGAAGTATCCTTTGAAGTTCAGTCCTCAGACAAAATGGCTTCATCGCTATAAAAATGCTGTGTTGCTCCTTTCACACTTTTCACACATTGAGCAGTAGCCTGAAAAATGTAACGCAGTTGAATGGAAACATGGAAACTGACAGCAATAAAAACGGTTCAGCTTGCGACTAATTTCACATGCAGCGATGACAGGCATTTTGTCTGTCATTGCTGCTGCCTAATTAATGTTAGTTAGCTATTAATATTCTGTGTAATTGTATTTAAGTTGGCAACTTGGAAATCACATAACTTGACTGTAGTGACACAGAGAGCTTAATGGTAATGTGTACATTTCACTAATGTGTGGTGACAATGTCTAATGCTACAGGAAATGGCATACACAAAATGGACTGGCAGGGGCTGAATGGGGCAATGGTAAAATGCCAGAGTAGTCCCCCTTTGTATTGTTGTGTGGACCAGAGAGCTTTCTTTAGCAGTTGTGAATTGAATGCTACCGGGTTTTTTATAATCACCAGTGTCAGTAGATCTCGAGCCTGTTTCGAGGTTTGTAGGCATGAAATTTCAGGAAATGCCTGTTTTGCACAGTGTCTATACAAAATACAAAATGCAGAAACCTTCAGAGCAAGTAGTTAAATGTGTCAGTATTCTTTGGACTGGAACTGTCTTTTTTTGGACAGTGTCTGTTAATGAGACCGTAATAATCAGCACTGACACTGTACTGAACTGTCCCTTACAGAAACACCCGGCTCCAGAGGACTGGCTGTATAAAGAGGCCCGCCGGCTCTTCCTGGAGCCAGAGGTGGTGGACAGTGATTCTGTAGAGCTGAAGTGGACTGATCCTGATGAAGAGGGACTGGTCCAGTTCATGTGTGCTGAGAAACAGTTCAGGTATCACTGCATATCTCGGTGCTGTGAATTAGAAACTGTGTCAAACACTGGATAAAAATCATACAAACTAATTAGCAATTACGTACATACAATAAGGTTTCCAGCATTGGTGATAATTTTCATGTCTGATTTCACTGTACGAATTATAATTCAGAATTTAAAAAATGCGAGGGAGAAATTACTGTGGTGCAAATTTTAAAATGAAATTTCCACTCATTCAGAAAGTTGATTTGGTCAAGGTTTACCCTGTGGGGAGTCTGTGACCCTATATTAAATAATCTGTACTTTAATCTCTTAATTGAATGGTGAAGTGATTTGTTTTGTCTCATTTGAAAGGAGTGAGACCAGTTGCTGCTTGTTTTAAAGGGGGACCCCTATGAAATGTACAGTGTGGCTCATATTTTGACTCTGTGCTCTAATCGATGCACCTGCAGTGAGGAGCGCATTAGGAATGGCTGTAAGAAGATCATGAAAAGCAGACAGGGCAGCACCCAGGGCAGGCTGGACTCCTTCTTCACTGTCACAGGCTCACTGTCATCCAAACGCAAGGTACATGAGACAGCATGCGTGCATGTGTGCTTGCCTGTGAACTAATCTGTAATTCATTTCAACCTCACGTTCTTGGGGATGATCATGCTGTGTAAACTGTGTTGGGAAAGATTTTGGGGTCTGTTTTAGTGTTACAATGTCTGTGCCCTGCATTTCAACTACCTGTTTCTTTGAACTCTGTTCTTACTCTTGACTGTGTCTGTTATTTTTCTTAGGAACTGGACTCAAAGGGGTCAGCAAAGGAGAAATTGAAAACAACTGCAACTCCAGGAAAATTCAAAAAAGCCAAATAGAGAAAAAGATGACATGAACAAGATCAAGAGGAAGTTAAAGAATGGAGGAAGGGGGCAGCACTCATCTTCCATTTACATTCATCTCTGCTTTCTCATGGTCACTTCCTCATATTAAAGAAAGCACAGTATGGACGTTATCTGTTCAAAACATTCAACTTGAGAATAGTGTGGATATTTTAGCAATTATTATTATTATTATTTAGTAATAATAATTGCAGCAGGACCAATTTCAATTATGCCTTATCTTTTTTTCTTGTTTGTTCCTTTAATAAAAATGTATGGTTGGTCTGTGATATTCTGGTCATGATAGTCATTAATGCTGTTGCTACATGAATTGTGTAACAGTGAAATATTCTTACAAATGGGAAACAATAGTCAGTACTGACATTTCTGGTTGCTGTCATCTGCTTTTTCACTGCAGTTTCCCCAAGACAGGACAATTCTGATTTTTTTCTCATTAAATGTACTTTCATTTTGTAAAATTTAAGGTACAAATTTGCACAGCTCCTGCAAATTCAGGCTCAGTAAACAGTTGCTGGCAAGGTAACATTAACCAATGACTTTCATGAATATATCATACTACACCATTGCCCTGTTCTGTGGGAGGTGTTTGACATGTCAACAGTTGTGCTACATATGAATTTGAACAAAAGTGTGGTTAGTATATTTCCTGTGCAAATGTGGAACAAGCAAGGTAAAACTGGTTTTCAGTGTACCAGAGACTGTATAGATGATTCATGGTTTATCAGCTGATGTCTTGATATTAATGACATTAATATGGTCTTAGTGTAATAAGATGTCTAATAACATTATAGTAACTCACTTATTCCACTGTCCCTTTGTTTGATAAAATGATTGACTTGATTTAAAAATGAACTTGCCACACAAAAATTGCATTCTGATTATATCTGTCCATTGGCACAGTCACAGCCATATTTATAACTTCGTCATGGTTTCAGGTTGGGGATGTCATTCATGTCATTCACCGCTTGATTGCATCATTACAGTGTTCGCTGTGGTGTGCCTGCAGTGTAGTATCTTTCTGCTTTTCACACACATTCAACTCGGGTGTGGAGTTATGAGATCCTGCTGAGGAGAAGGCAAGTATTCATTTTTTCTATGAGTTTTAATAGATCTATATTGCTGTTTGTGCCAGGTTCAGGATGAGCTGGTTCCAACAAAATAATGGAAACGCCAAACTATGCAAGAAGATTTATTAACTAAGAAGTCTGGCTGCTCGTTGCCTTCAGAACAGCTTCAGCTCTTCTTAGAATGCTATTACTGCAAGTTCTGAACTGTTTCTAGAGGGATATTGGCCTGTTCTTTGAGACGGAAAGCCTCCAGTTCTTTGAGAAACAGAGGTATAAATCTGCTCTCTGCTCTACGTTCCAGAACTTTTACCTGTAAGATTCAGTATTTAGGTCTGGTGATTGGGAAGGGCAAGGATGGTGTTTGACTTCACCCTGTTGTTCATTCAAACACTCAATCCAAGTAACAGTGTGTAAGGGGGTCTTAACATCTTTGAAAAAAGGAACGTCTTCAGGAAACAATGTGAGGGTGCACCAATTGACCTAAAATGGCTTCCTTTGTCGTAATCCTGTGATGTAGAGCAATAATCGGACCAAATGGCTCTCATGAAATGGTTTACCATACCACAACAGATCCATCTCCATGTTTAACAGTTGGAAACAGGCAATATGGGTTTCTCCCAACACACATCCATCCAGATGCAGGAAAAAGAGTGACATGTGCTGCTCAGACATCTAGGTTTTGTGTTCATTACACCATGCTATGAGGCTGAATTTCAGCGCTACCATAAATATCAGCCTTGTGAAACTCACAAAGTAAAGTGTTTGCTGAGACTGGGTCATAAAGGTATAGATTCAGTTCTGTTTTTGAAGTTAAGTATCTATCTATCCCTGTTGGTGAACTTCAACATGTAACCGCTGTTCCTTTTTTCTTCTGCAGTTTTTTTCTTGTTTGGAGTGTGTTGTCATAATTTATGACACTGTTCTCTGGACACATTAAATTACTCATTTTGCCTAACTGTTTGATCTCTTCCAAAATCTGTTAGATCTCACATGTTGTTAGAACCTCACATATTAAAGTCTTAATGAAAACATATATTATAGCAAGAGCATATTTGTAACTAATATTGACATTAATATGAAACACAAGTGTAGACTCCTGTTTAACTGTGATTCAGCTACTATAAAATATGAGCCCTTCTTCATTTGCTGTTTCTATTATTTTACGCACCACATGTAATTCATACTTTCATTCTTTTTTAAATTTAAGATACAAATGTTATTTTGGTCACCAGTCAGAGGAAACTGAACGGCTTCTGCAAATCGGGCTTAGTTAACAATTGCTTACAAGATAACATAAACCATTGACCCACACGCTTTCATTAATATATCATACTAAACCATTGCCCTGTTCTGTGGGAGGTGTTTGACATGTCAACAGTTGTGCTACATATGAATTTGAACAAAAGTGTGGTTAGTATATTTCCTGTGCATATGTGGAACAAGCAAGGTAAAACTGGTTTTCAGTGTACCAGAGACTGTATAGATGATTCATGGTTTATCAGCTGATGTCTACCAGGTTTTGATACTCTAGTTAAATTAATATGGTCTTAGTGTAATAAGATGTCAATTAACATTATAGTAACTCACTTATTCCACTGTTCCTGTGTATATAAAAATGATTGACTTGATTTAAAAATGAACTTGCCGCACAAAAATTGCATTCTGATTATATCTGTCCATTGGCACAGTCACAGCCATATTTATAACTTCGTCATGGTTTCGGGTTGGGGATGTCATTCATGTGACAAGTGCTGCAATGCTTGATTGCATCATTACAGTGTTCGCTGTGGTGTGCCTGCAGTGTAGTATCTTTCTGCTTTTCACACACACATTCAACTCGGGCGTGGAGTTATGACAGCCTGCTGAGGAGAAGGCAAGTATTCATTTTTTCTATGAGTTTTAATAGATCTATATTGCTGTTTGTGCCATGATTCAGGGTAAGCTAATTCCAACAAAATGGAAACGCCAAACTATGCAAGAATATTTATTAACAAATAAGTTGCCTTTAGAACATCTTCAGCTTTTCTTAGAATGCTATTACTACGAGTTCTGAACTGTTTCTAGAGGGATATTGGCCTGTTCTTTGAGACGGAAAGCCTCCAGTTCTTTGAGAAACGGAGGTATAAATCTGCTCTCTGCTCTACGTTTCAGAACTTCTACCCATAAAGATTCAATGTTTAGATCTGGTGATTGGGGAGGGCAAGGATGGTGTTTGACTTTACCCTGGTACTCATTAAAACACTCAATCCATTTAGCAGTGTGTAAGGGGGTCTCACCATCTCAGAAAATAGGAACGTCTTCAGCAAACAATGTGAGGGTGCACCAATTGACCTAAAATGGTTTCCTTTGTCATAATCCTGTGATGTAGAGCAATAATCGGACCAAATGACTCCCATGAGATGGTTTACCATACCACAACAGATCCATCACCATGTTTAATGGTTGGAAACAGGCAATATGGGTTTCTCCCAACACACATCCATCCAGATGCTGGAAAAAGAGTGACATGTGACTCATCAGACCATATTACTTTCTTCCACTACTCAGACATCTAGGTTTTGTGCTCATTACACCATGCTATGAGGCTGAATTGCAGCGCTACCATAAATATCAGCCTTGAGAAACTCACAAAATAAAGTATTTGCTGAGATTGAGTCACAAAGGTGTAGATTCAGTTCTGTGGTCATTTTGAGACAGTTTTTGTGTTTTTTTTGTCTGCCCTGTTAAGTATCCATCTATCCCTGTTACTGAGCTTCAACCTGTAAACTCTGTTCCTGTTTTGTGATGCAGTTTTTCCTTGTTTGGAGTGTGCTGTCATAATTTATGACAGTGTTCTCTGGACACATTAAATTAATCATTTTGCCTTGACTGATGCACCTGCAATTTGGGCAATAACTGTTTGATCTCCTCCAAAATCTTTTAGATTTCTCATGTTAGTTAAGAAACCCACATTTAAAAGTGTTGATTAAAACATCTTTTAAAATGGCAGAGGCATGGCTGGAATTAATATTAACATTAACATGAAACACAAATGTAGTTTGATTAACTGTTTAATTGTGATTCAGCTACCATAAAATATGAGCCCTTTTTCATGTCCATTATTTTGCGCACCAGATGTAATTCATAGGGTTTATTTTTGTGTAACCTATCATGGAAAGAATATGCAAAGAAGTGTAATGTTGTATCACTGATATACTACTAGATGACCTGCAAAGTTAAAGAAACATTGAAGGTATGCACAATAAACTAAAAAGTTTTTCCTAACTTTTTTTTTTTTATTAACAAAAGATATTCTTTTAGAAGATTTAATTCTTCAAGTATCATTGGTGCTAATTCAAGTGGGGTTTCTGTACACAGTTTATCACATGTGAAAGGAACTTGTGACTGTTAGTGGGTGGCTCACATAGTGCATTAGGGACTGCAACACATGGGTTAAAATTAAAACGGTATCTGGCATCAAACAAAGTGAGAATCTTCAGTCTTCATCTTATCTTTTAACTCAAATACAGAGTGGGGTAGAAATAAAAATATAGCAGTAGAGGAACTCTACCATGGAGCCATGAAAGTAGGTTTACTGTGTGGTCAAAGTAGCTGGGCACAAAAGTAAGGGTTTTGAAAGGAACATGAAAGGAACTGGTGGTGGTTAGATGTTTCATTAGGCATTGCAACAGATGTGTGCCAATGAAAAAGGTGTCTGACAACGGCTGAAGTGAGAATTTGTTGTCTTTCAGAGCAGTCAACTCAAATACAGAGAGTGGTGTCGAAGGAACAATATAGCATTAGAGGAGCTCAAACCAAGAGCAGGGCCAAGTCGTAGGTTGACTCAGTGGTCAAAGCAGTTGCGTACACAAAGTAGAATTTTGAGGGGTACTGAAGTCATTGTGAGAAAGTCTGTATAAGAGGAAGTCATGTCAAGACAATCTGAGTTTCATCAATTTAGAAGTACTGTAGATAATCTATGGCAGGAAGTAATGGGACTCTGTGAATGCAGAGCAATGCTGGTCTGAGAAACTGATCATGAAAGCCTTAGATGGTTTGCACGTGATATTCTGTTCAAGGTACTGATTCATGTTTGCTGTAGGGGAAAATTTAAAAAAAAAATTCTAGAGGAATTTCCAACTGTAGACCTCTTGAATGGTTCAAAGGGTAAAGGAAATTGTTCCAATCATGAACTGAACCCTATGGCGCAGGCTCAAAACCACCCCTGCTATCTGCTGACAGTGACCTGAAGGTCAGAACAGGAGAATAAATTGGCTTCATTCCACTAGGAGGGCTAGGCTACTTACCATGTGCAAGGTGCTTGGATAATGTTAAGTAGCACGTGTCCTGAAACTAATATCTACTGCTCTGTAGTTCACTGCTGGACCTGTGAAGGGGAAAGTCATTGCCAGAATGTTTTATCTTCTAATCACTAATATTTATGTTGTTTTCCACAGATTCCACAGAAGGTAATAAATCTCTCATAAGGTCTCTGTTTGCTGTGTTTTTAGGTGACCTCCTTTCACTGCCTCTGTGCTGCATTTCTGCACTGAATTGGAGGACATGGCTGGAATTAAGAGCCTGTTTTTCATTTTCTGCCTGTTGCCAGGTGGGTCTCTGCCGGCACTACATGCAGCACTGAGCTATACAGACTGTTAGTGACCAAGGATTAGCTGTGATGTGAGATCAGCGTGGGACCACTGTTCTCAGTGTGGACTGAGATCTGCTGTAGAGACACATATTATTTATTTATTATTTTTACAGCAAGTAAATATTTCATGTGTTATTCTGTATGGGCAGACACATATCTATGACTTAAATCCACATCATTCTGATTTTTTCAGGTGCTGTTTGTGGTGAGTGGACAGCCTGGATGCCTCAGCACATAACAGCACTTAGTGGCTCCTGTGTGCTGATTCCATGCAAATTCAAGATCCCTGAAGATGAAAGCCTGAGTAAACCAGCCAATGGAGTGTGGATTAAACATGCAGCACAATTCGCGACTGAAGGCACTGTTGTGTTTAACAGCAGCAACACTAAGAACAAACTTGGAGGGGAGATACTTGGAGATTTGATTCAGAAAAACTGTACTTCAGTGCTGGACAACATACCACAAAGCTTTACAGATAAATACTTCTTCAGAATTGAGACTGGACGTTTCCGTGTAACATTTCCAAACTCACCAGTCAACATTAATGTCAAAGGTACAGACATACATCACATCACTATGACTTTCTCCAGATTTTAGTCCACTGCATTTTTAAAAATTATTGATGTAAGAATCAACTTAATGTTTCAAAAGCCATAAAATCACCGGTCTTATAATTATCATGCTTACTCACAATGTGCAATCAAGTGCAATGAGCAAACAGGCATTCAAAATTTTAATACAGTGAATTTTGCTTTGCATAATATAGAATAAAATATTTTGAGGAAGAAAGTTGTTCACTTCAGCCAAATGCCTGGATGCCAGTCCACAGGAAAATAAAATATACCTTCTATCAATGCAGCATCTTGTCAAGTCTTACAATGGTCTTCTGATGACCAATCAAAGAAACCTCAGCAATTGACAGTACCTAGTAAACTCTCTCAGATTCTGAAACATAGAGAGATGAAAGGATGAATAAAACAGCACACAAACCGTGATCTATGAAGCAGCACTTGCTGCACTAGGTGAGGTTATGATCAATGATTGCACCATGGCATTGTGACCTTCATAGCAGCAAGTATCACAGAGAAACATATTTTAAGAATTACTTTTAAAAGAAAGTCAACACATTTCGTGAATCTGAGTTGTCTTTTTTTATTTTTGATGATCTTTATCAAAAGGAATCAAAATCGAACTTAGTAGGCTCTATTGCATTTAAGTAACACAATTGGATTAGAATTTAGTGGAAATAATTAATCTGGAAAAAATGGAACTGAGTTGCCCCAACTCAATAATGTAAGTGTTCTAATGGGATGTGTGAAGAAATGTGTTCCTAATTATTTGCCATTTAGAATCCTGTCATTTGATTATGTTAATGGAATTTAAAGAATTGAATCCAAGTGGAAAATATTTTCTGCCTTTTAGACAGTCACATTGAAGAATGAAGGATAATTTTTTTCATGAAAAAGTACCTGTGTGTCTTGTAGATTCTCCACAGAAACCCAAGATGACCGGAATAACAGAAGTGCTGGAAAATACTCCGGTGAATCTGACCTGCACTGCTGCAGCCCCCTGTCACACACACCCCCCTGTCCTGACATGGACCCCCCAGCTTGGGGACCACCTGGATCAGCTGTGTGAAAATGCAGACGAAACCAAATCTGTTTCATCTGTCCTGACCTTCAGTGCTTCCCACCTCCATCACGGGAAGACCATCACCTGCACTGCAGTATACCCACTGCAAGAGAAGACCAGCAGTAAGAGTGTGGAGGAGACTAGGACTCTCAGTGTTCTGTGTAAGACAGCTCTGACTGACTCTCATTCTGTTCTTTGGTCCGTTAGATATACATATGGCCCTGTGAAGAATTTAATCATAGTGCTGCAACAATTGTACATTCAGGGCACAGGCTGACCAAAATGGTTTTTTGCCTGTGATCTCTGCTAACATTGTTCTCCTCCTTAGTCTCTCCAAAGAACACAACAGCCTCAGTTGGTCCATCTGATTCAGTGAAAAAGGGCGACTCTGTGACCCTCTACTGCAGCAGCGAGGCCAGCCCTCCAGTGAAGAGTTTCACCTGGTTTAGAGGTACAGGAAATGAGGCCACAGAGAGAGGCTCTGGACAGACTCTCACCTTCAATGTAACTGACAGTGATGGAGGCTGGTACTACTGTGAAGCTAAAAATCAACATGGAAGAGAGAGATCGGCAAATGTGCTGCTGACTGTGATTGGTGGGTGTTTCATCAAGGACAAAAGAGGAACCAGCAACTTAGCAATTCTATCTAATGTTTAGATCTCTCTCTCTCTCTTTTTCTTGCAGACCCAGAGAAGCCATCTGTCGTCAAAGTGATTGGAGGAGCCCTAGGAGCCATAGGCATGCTGTTGCTAACCATCCTGCTGCTGTTTCTCTGGAGGTTATGTTGTTCCAGATATTTCAATGCCTGCATGTAACACAGACCTTTCAAAACACACATCAGATTTTCTCAATAGGTTTTCCATGTGTTAATATCATTCGAATCGTAATTGTGCTATTAGTATACAGTATTATTATACATTTTGTAATTACAATCTGACTTGTTTTTCAGGCAGAGAAAATCTGGAGAGTCAAATGTCAGTATGAAGACACAGGACACAGTGCGGCAGGTAAAAGCATTCTTGTGCCTCATACAATTCTAGATCAGGGATTCTCACCCCTGGTCCAGAGGACCCACTGTATATCACTGAAGTATGCAGTTGCTTCTTGATTAAAGATATGGGTTAGTGGAAATGCCACTGTAAGTTGCATTTCCCCTGCGTATTTAAAATGGCAAATCAAGGCAACATGAGGGACCTACACACACAACCAATTTCATTAAAGGCAGTTACAGTCTCATCACACTCCAAATTAATGTTTATGGCTTTATGTTGCTCAGTCTTGCAAATGCATTCTATTTTTGACAGTGATGAAGGACACACCAAGTCCAACCCACATTTAACCTCAGTTGTCACACACTGTATGTCATTTCCTTGCTCTTCTGCTCTACCTAAACAGAACTGCATGTATGGAACAGAGTTGAACAGCAGTTTTTATAGAGCTCTAAAAATGAAATATGGCAGAAGCACTTAAGTGCTATACAACTGTTACTGAAAAAAACACACAAAGACACTGCATGAAAAGAGCTGCAAGGTTCTTTTTATGAGCTGCATAACTGCACACATTAATTCACTGTCTATATTGCTCTTCACCCTCAAAGACCAACTTTTGGGTCTTTCATGACATTTTCATCATGTAATGTCTATGTAAAATGTATAATTCATAGGTTTTTGAGTCTGTATGGAACCTGGATGAGAAAACAAAAGTTTGTTCTCTGCTGACACACATTGCAGAACAATGAGTCTTTGGACACCAACGAAGCCATGAAGACTGGGGAGAAAGCAGAGGTCCTGGAAAGTGAGCTGGGAGAAGTCCAGTAGGGTGGTTTTTCCCAGCTGCAGGCCAAAGTGAAAAGAGGCCAGGAGGAGGGAGTGGGACAGGAGTCTGTTTACACCGAGGTCAGAGTTTCAGTGAGAAAGCGACAGTAACCACAACAGGCAGTTAGAGGAGCTTTACACACAGGTTAATCCAAAGCACCATCGCTAATGTTCTTTCCTCATATTATGGCATTATATTGTACAATAATTTGTCAACAGCTTTGACAAATTATTGTACAATCAACACCATTAGTTTTTTCCCTGCTGTATCGGCTTTGTTACTAGCATATGAGTAAGCTTAAAAGTCTCACAAACGTAATTCAAACTTTTTCGTAAAATATTATAGTATATTTATGACTGGACTGAGAGGTAATGTTTTTCTTTCATTTGTATGAGGTTTCTAATGGACTAAGACCACCCTGAAATATGCACTCAGTACGCACTGAGACCTGCACAGTCACATGTCCATGAGAATGTCCTTCATTCTGTTGCTTTTCTCCCAGAGAGAAAGGTGTGAGAGCATGGGAACTAAGAACAGACAGTAACTGTTCTTGCTCTGTTCGATATGTCTCACTCAATTTACATGAAGAATAAATGACTAAAATATGCCCTAATTTTCCAGCTTCAGTTCAAGAGTTGCTCATACTCACCTCTTGCTGATAAGACCACCAGATTCTTTTTTTTTTTCAATATACTGCTGCAATTGGTTGTATAGGTCCTACAGATAAATGGCTAAGAGCACAATGATATATGATATGATATTACTAACTAAAAAAATAAAATACTTTTGTTATTGGAAAGTGTTTTTCTGCATGAATTAAATCAGTGAATGAATGCTTTCAAAAATATGTTTGCCATTAAAATTATTATTGAAATAGATTTACTACAACAAATTTTGGTCACACAAACTAAGCAAGCAGAATAACAGAGTAATTAATCAATGAATCAATTATTTCATATACATTTTGCCATTTTCACAAAACTAGTTACCTGTAGTTACCATAAATAGGCCTTGCTCTGGCTCTGCTCTTAAGGCAGCTTGAAGCATTGCTGTTGTTATTTTAAGGCTGTTGTTATTATGGTCAAATTCCCAGCATGGACGAAACATCTGAACAAAAAACTACTTTTACTTTTAGGTTTAATGCTGGCAAAACCAGAAAAGTCAGGAAAGAGTTGAAATGACCACTGCATTTAATTCTGCTTATGCACTGCTAAGACACTTTGGCACAAGCATTTGACACACAGGTCTTGCCTGAAAGAAATTTCACAGTGGATGGTGGACCGCCACCTAAAGCTTAACCCGGCGAAGACTGAGATGCTTTTCATCCTGTCCAGGTCCTCCCCATTTCAAGACCCCTCCTTCAGCCTACACTCTACAAGCTCTTTTACCAATAGCGCTGTCAAAAGCCTTGGCGTAATAGCTGATAGCCAACTGTCCTTCTCTCATTTTGCAGGGGTGAGCCAGTGTGCAGATTCTTTTTGTGCAACATCTGAAGTATCTGTCCCTACATCGCTATGTATTTTACACAGCTCTTAGTTCTGGCCCTGGTCCTCTCATGCCTGGACTACTGTAACTCCCTCTTTGCTTGTCTGTGCCTGCCTGCATGTACCATCAAAGCCCTACAACTAAGAATGCAGCTGCATGACTTGTCTACAATCTCCCTAAATGTAGTGAAGTTACACCCCTTCCCACCTCACTTTTCTGATTTCATGTTGTCACTTGCTTCAAGTTCAAAGGCTTAGTGCTGGCATGATTGTTAAAGGTTTTTTTGTAAAATATGAAGACAGTTACAAAAAGCAGCTTCTAGATTCCAGAAAGGGCACAAGCCTGTGATACTGGACTACATGTGACCCTGCCCCCAAACCACAAGTAGCGGAGAGAGAGAGATGGAGAAGAGGGAGGAAGTGAGAAAGCATGCCACATGTACACCAGTAATATCACTGCAAGCCTACCAATAATACACCAGCAATGTATGAAATTCAATGAGGACCGTTGCACTGTTAACCATTTGTGAGGTTAGTGCATGCTAAAAAGTGTTCTAATGGCTCTGTCCCCCCTGCTGGGCTGGTTGGAAAATTCATAGTCCTCATCTCACACCTGTGTACTAGTCGTGTCTCCTCGGCACCAGTGATTGGAACAACTACACAGACTCCAGCCCTTTCTGCAGGTGTGTTCATGCATTTATGCAGGGCTGGGGCCCACTCATCCTGGATTTCATTCTGGGCCTGCACCTAACCTGTTCCATGTAAACAAACTGACCTGAAGTCAGGCTGGGGTCCCGCACCAGCTCATTGTGAGCCTGTCTCCTCTGCTCTGCTGCCCTCTCCAGGTTACTCTTTGCTGTGTCACACGCTGTCTGAAGCCACTCCGTGTGTCTGCATATCCACTCCTCCAAGGGACCCGATGCACTTTCAGGGGCACCTGCACCTAGTAGAAAGTCAGTGGGGAGCTGAAGTGGTGCAAATAGAAAGTAAATAAAAAGTATTTAGACAGGTTGTGCAAAGTATGGATAAACCTTGTAGATAATGGTATTATTTCCAAGTGCATTCAGGACAAATTCTGTTGATTTCATTCCAGCACCCTGACTCATGGCCATGTTGCCGTACGAACAAAAGCAACTCCAAGAAAAAAAGTAAAAAGTGGAAAGAGCAAAAACAGTGGCCTCTAGAAACACATCTGAACGATAGCGTTTAAAACAGTGACACAGATTAACAGAAATCTGAAAGTGAGTTTTGATCATACAGATAAAATATGTCTAAATGGGGTTTTGTGTCAATTGTTCATTGCAACTGTGAACATCATTGAAACGACGGAGACTAAGAGACAGAGAGAGACAAAGCTGTGGATGATCCTTTGCTAAATCACTATAAATTGATTGCAAAAGGGTTGGAATTGCCACCTTGATGTTGTGAGAATAGCAGCCTCATTCATGAAATGTAAATATGGGTTTGTGTTCTGTCTGTCGGACAATTTGGCAATGACTTCTAGACTTTCTTCAGTAGGGGTGTAGCACAAAAACATTAAACTATTTACTCGAAAACACCAGGTGAGTAATGTCAATTAATTGTGCATTGGTGTTGATCTTTTTGAACCATGGTCCTGCTGTCTGTACTGATGAGCATAGTGAAGACAGAGCTTTTTGTCAAATTAATTATTGTAGATTGTTTCAGATAAAATAGAAGCAAATAAAAATGTTACTAGTTAACACAAGTACTTGACATTTATTTTTTATATGATCGGGCGCAGGCCAAGCATATGGTGTAATTAGCCTCCTTTCAGACTGAGGAACTGTAAAAACAAAGACAGAACAATTCATTAATGATTATGAAAATATGATCCTAATATAAAACAAGTAGCCTAAATTCTGAACAAAAATGGGAGTATTCAGAAAAAATTTTCTGTTATCTTGTTCTTCTGTTATCGATTGTTCTTTCTGTTTGACTAGGTAGCTGATGTTGTCACAAACTCCCTCTTAATGTCTGACTTGTGTGACAAAGAAGATCTGACATATGGCAGCTAAGAAGTGCCATATATTCAGAACAGGTCTGTTCTCCCTGTAGATATATCAAAGTCTGCTGCTCTATATTTCACTAGGAATTGTTTACCCAGCCATGCATGGCACCAGCAGTGAAAATATATAGCGAAGAAACAGAAACCCAGGGAAACATAAACAACATCTGTAAAGCAACTCAGAAACCAATCAGTCAGATTCTAGCCTCTCTCTCCCTATTAAGGTAATGGAGTGGTAGCATTAATCTGAACATTTGTATTATAAAGAAAATGCAGCCTAAATTTGTGCATGAATTGAATTGTGTTACATGACCTGAGAAGATAATAAATGCATTTAAGACCAGTGTGTTAAAAAGATAATAAATGCATTTCAAACCGATGTGACAGAGGGCCAATGTGAGTTACATGTTTTAGCACATACATTCAACATGTGACTGGTGCTTGGCCTCAGTTATTGGTTTGTTTGTTTGTTTTTTAGATATATCCATATAGGCTCCTTACATAGTTCTGGATCTGGTTTACTCCACTCACCTCTAAAACCTCATCCAGTCATGCTGGAGTATCTGCTCCAGGACTGGCCGTTTGCTGGGATCCTTCTGAAGGCACCACCGGATCAGATTCCTGCAATCTACAGCATGAAACAGGAGAGGACTTAAGGCTCAGAGTCTGTGCGAATTCTTTCTCAAAACAGGGTCAATGGAGTTGGCTACCGTAGTCCTAACCTCTAACATACACTGCAGGTAGGTCAGTACACTGCAGTGGCCAATGTTTCCCAGTTACTCACCTGTGGACAGTCCTGGTTTAAATTGCAGATCTGAAGCAATGATGTCCTCCTCTCGTCTGAATGGGTGAGCACCACACACCAGGACGTACAGGAGTACCCCCAGGGACCAGATGGTAGCAGGGCGCCCATGGTACTCCCCATCCCTCACCCACTCAGGAGGGCGGAACGGCCTCGTTCCTGAGAGATGGGATTTACAGTTATTCATGTTGTGCTATATGATGTGCACTATCCCATGAGAAAACTTTACCAACCAGCAATGTTTCCTTCTGTATATGCTACTACAGTCTACAGTAGCAGCTAAGGAGGTGGAAGCATATTTTTAAAGAACTATCTTCATAAAAGTGTAAATTATGTCTAGGGATAAAACAAAATAGTTGACTAGTCAAATGGTTCATGACATCATGAGATCAGAGATCAACTATAGTTTTTCAACTATTCAGTCTTAAGACAAAGAATGTTGGAATATCAAATTGATCACAATGCACAATGCATAAACATGTATATCTATGGGAGGATGCTCTTATACATACAAAGCCTGCAGATTGTTCACATCTACAGAAGATAAACTATCCAAAGCAGGTTAAGCTGAGGACTTTTAGTTAAGAGTTCTTTATCCTCCCTGGCGTCAGTTCTAACCTGCAAACTGTCTGTAGGGGTCTTCTTTAAGGAGATCTCCACATCCAAAATCGATGAGTTTCACGTGGAAATCATCGGTCTGGATGAGGAGGTTCCTTGACTTAATGTCCCTGTGCAGGACACCCCTCTCACGGCAGTGCAACGCTGCCTGCACCACCTGCCGCATGATGACCTGGGCCAGGCTCTCCTCCATGTAGCCCCCCAGCTGCTTGGTGAACGTGGACACGTCCAGGCAGGGGGATGGCAGCTCCAGCACCAGAATCACGTACTCTGGCTCCTCAAACCAGTCCAGCAGCTGGATAACATGGGAGCAGGCAGGAGGGCGGCACACCAGCTCCATCAGGGCCACCTCCAGGGGGAGGGACTGGGACTCTCCAGGCTGTACATGACAGAGAGGGGGTTAAGATGGAGATCAATTGAGAGGGAATAAACTGGAAATAGAATACACATAGAAAAAAGGATTCTCTTGCTCCATCACGCATAACATTAATTTCCAAGTTAACTATGAAACTTCTAATCGTGTAGCAAATGTATAGGATGCATACTTACAATTGTCAGATGTCTCTTCGAAAAGCTTGAAGTCACGTATTTGATGGCCACCTATACAGAAAGAAAGATATGGTAAATCACAGAATTATATAATTATTACCTTCTGAGTTAAACTGGAAATTGTTTTGTTCTGTTCTCCTATGCATGGGAATATATTGTGAATACTTTTCTCAGACAAATTCAATCAATTTTACAATCAGTGGAATAGAATGTTATTTGTAACTTTGGCATAATGGAATTGTTATTAACCACCAGAGCAGTGTTGGGTGGAAAGTTAGCTAGCAGTGAGAGAAATATGGACAGGAGATACTGAGGAAGCTCACCTGTTTCCCATCAGCTTTGCGGGTCCCTGCATATACAGAACCACACCCTCCTTCTCCCAGCAACTTTCCCACAGTATAAAGGGAGGTGAAGCTGGCTGCAATACACAAGCTTGGGTTAGAATGTCTTCATCTTCCACTGAACCGTTCCCAAGGGTGAGTGAAGGAACAACAGCAATGTATAATTAAGAGTAGAAACAAATTCAACCCTGAAAAAT
Organism: Megalops cyprinoides; assembly: GCF_013368585.1. Lineage (NCBI taxonomy): Eukaryota > Metazoa > Chordata > Actinopteri > Elopiformes > Megalopidae > Megalops > Megalops cyprinoides. Next base: position 11,800,716 of record NC_050584.1, read on the forward strand.
CCTTTGACCTTTTCAATTTTCTATCTTGTAGACTAAACCAAAGTTAAACACAAATGAATAATTATATCCTGCTTAAATTCATAAGAAAGATGAGTTGCAATGTTTTAACAAAGCATTTGCTGCTAAACCTCCTATGGAATTAAATAACTTTGGAGTATGTTTATGACTGTTAGCTAACCTCATAAGAAGATAAAATTCAAAGTAATATTGATTTACATCAATAATCTCATTGCCTCACCATTGTTATGTATATGTATATACAGAGTCCAGTTATGACAGTTATGACTGAGTGATTGTTATGATGAGTGATTTCTGACCTTTGCAGTGGGCAGAGGAGTGGGAGGGGCCTGGGCCATGGTTGGCTGAAAGAGAGGTGCCCTGCTTCTTCCTCTCTGCTGTATCCTCCTCCTCCTCACCACTCCTCCTGCGCTTGAGAGAGGGCTTTTCCCTCTCCGAGTTGATAATTCCGCCCTCTCCGTGTGACCGAAGGGATCTCTTCCTGCCTTGCTTCTGAGGGCTCTGCAGTTGTCCTTTCTCATTTTCCTCGGTCTTAACGGGCTGTTCAACTTGCTGCCCTGCCTGTCCAGTTCTGCCTAATGTTCTTTCCTCCCTGGCAGTACTCTTTGTTCCTCTCTGACCTAAGATGTGAGAAATGTATTTACAGGTTTCAAAAGCTACAGTTAAGCCCAAACTTCAAATAAATGAATAGCTCATTACAGGCAGAAAACCCTTTACCTGATGTTCAATTCACTACAAATGTTTGTAATATGGCACTAGATTTCATATGATTGATTAGTCTGCATGTGTGGCATGCAGAGTATTTTTATTTGGTGGATCTCTGACCTCTGCTGGGGATCCTGCTGCTTTGGGCAGAGGGAGTGGAAGGGCCTTCGACAGGGTTGGCCAAACGGGAGGAGACCTGCCTCTTCCTTTCTACATCATCCTCCTCATCATGACTTCTCCTACACCTTACACTTGGCCTTTCCCTCTCTTCCTTAATACCACTCCCTGCCTCTCCATAGGACTGTTCTCTCGCTCTCTTCCTTCCTCTCCTCTGAGTGCTGTGCATTTTTCCTCAACTGTCTTCTCTGTCAAGTTTTGCTCAGTGATCTTTCTTTGAAATGTTCTCTGTTTCTAATTCCTGCAATTTGTGAAAAGTACTTTTTTTTCAGGATTTGTCATTCACGTCTTACACAACATGAGACATTGATTTTTTTTTTTTTTTTTTTGGTCTTAGTTACAGCTGAGACAGACAAGACAGACTCTTGCATGCAGCCCCAACAGACCATACCCATAATATTCCCACATTACCTTAACATCACTACTTCCACTGCAAGATTGAACAATATATTCCTTACCAGGACAAATTGATAATAAAAAAAAATAAAATTCAGAATAAATAAATAAATCTGTTATCTACAAAATATAACTTACCAAGAGTTGGTAACTGATCAGCCGATGATGTCAGTATGGCTCAGCATAAAGTCTACTAGAGCTAAAGTACTGAAACCAAAGAGTGAATTCGCATGTTATGTTCGTTTTTCCACAAACGACTGCATTTATGTACATTAAATCGCAGTCTTAGATGGCTACGTCATAATAATGTGGTGATTCCTAGCAATTCTGCCCCTACGTCACAGTAGCGCAGCTTACGCCATGGCAGCTCGATCTTTCTGGTTGCACAGTGGATGCTATGCCTCCATATTCCTGGGTTCATACAACAGGGTTTACACAAGCGGCTGTGCAGCTGATCTTCTGTAATTACCACGTTGTATCATGATAGTGTAGTTTTGTGCATTGTAAATATAATGGTCATGTACCTATTTACAGCAGAATCGTAACATGCTGCATATGTTTCTATTATCGACTTATATTTATGGAGGATATATGTCATAACTGAAAATAAACGATTACGTAAATGTGAAATGCGTACATTTTTATGTTGATTCGTTAACAAAAGAATGAGTAAATCATTGCAAGTGCAAATAAACACATTGTTGCATACATCTAAAACGGCAGTAAACAGAGGAATATAAAATAAAAGCATAAATATCTTTATTTATTTACTGCACGGTCTTTCGTCGAACTATGGAGACAAAACTTCTGAATATCTGAATTCTCTCCACTGTTGATTCACTTTCACGATACAGAAGCGACATATTTCACGTTTTTCACGTTAATAAATGTAGTCTCATTTCTGTGGGGGAAAATGTATTGTTTTATACATTTTATTTTGCTATGGTCTGTAATTTTAGGACAATTGCATATTATGCATATATGCGTCTGTAAAATGGCCAGTCTCACACTACATTTCCCAGTAAACAACTGGACCTGCGGTATTTGTTGAAAGAAGTCGGAAAGTCCCGAATGAGTTTTGAGCAGTTGCACACAATTACTTTCATTTTCACTTTTTGTGCTGAGTAACTGTGTCGCCTGGTTTCCTCGAAGAAAGACTTCAGATTTCCTAACGAATTGGTGGTGTATTCTACTTAAACATTTGTCTGGTTTCAGCTGAGGCTATTTTTGTAAGCTCGATAGAGCGATTCAACGGTGAAATATAATAGCTAGCAAATTCTTCCCTCGCTGGAAACGATGACTTCCTTAGACATACGCCCCGAATCGAAGAAACAGGTACCTAACCTTTTCAGTTTTCAAAAATGTACGTTAGACGTTACTTTGAATATTGAAGTCCGTTTTTATTTGTTAGCATTGCTGTTGGCGGTGGGCTGTAGTTAATAGAATACGTTCGTGAGGCAAATGATAAACAATAAAATGGCAGACATTAATTATTCTTACTGAGCACGTTAGTAACGTGACCCCGAGGTTTAGGTGTCATAATCTTAACCTGCAGAAATACACGAAAATTTGCGCACCTGTCACAACCGATATATAGGGAAAGGCTGAGACAAACTCAGGAGGAAAGAGAGATTAAGGGTGATCGCTGTTTTTATCACTGTAATACTTCGCAGTTTTCAGTTTTCATCTTTGTTCCAGGTCGATGACTTCTGCAAGCACCTCACCAATGAGGTTAGTACGCATATTAATTTGGTTATGTGCGGTTCTCCAGGTAGTAGCTATTCACCAAGAGTTGTGTATTGGCCTTCGTGTACTAATTGTCTAATTTTGAATCTCAGGCAGAATCTCTGGTCTCAGCATTCTTCCCCCAGAAGATTGCAGAGATGGAGGCGTTGCTGCAGGTAAAGGGGCAAAACCTTCTTACATTTATTTTGACTCTCGCAGAGTAGAGATGTCCTTGACCGAAATGCTTCTTCCACGTTTGATGACCATGTGTTACAAACTCTTTTTGTGGACTCAAGGCCTCCCTCAGTGTAGAGGACCTGTCATCCTTGAAGGCGTCCTTAGACATCCCCATACCAGACCCAGCCAAAGAGGAGCTGAAAAGGAAGAAGAAGGAGGAGGTACAGCGGCATATTTCTCTCACACCTCAGTAACTCTTAAGCAGGTGTGAGCTGAACATGTGCACAGACAGCCCTTGGTGCCTGGCCACACCCAGCCACTGAATGTGATTTTGGCATAACTCCATTTGACTCACATTTGGCACACTTGTTGTTCATACTGTATAAATGAATGTGAAATGCTATTTGTGACTCAAATAAGCCCCTCAAGTAAGCCACACAGTTTATGTTCTGTAGTCATATTCTTTTCATACATGTCAGTTACATTTGAAAGTGTTCTTTCATTCATGTCAGATTCGGCACACATTTCAGACATGGTCTCAAAGGCTGCATGTGCTTTTCTTCACAGCTGTTGGTCTCTGGCCATCCTCAGTCATGCTTATTAAGGTGGCAGAACGCGGTTTTGCATTCTTCTTATATATTGCTTGATTAGGTTTCAATTTCACATACTTATTGACCAATTTTTATCACAATTTCAATGTCCAGCGCATTACACTAAAGTGGGTCAGATACAATGCACAGTGAAGGGACACAACACCTCATCTTGCATGGTAAACATGTGATTTAGTGAAAGTCTTTTTTTTACTGTTGCACTAGTGACTTCATTGACTTCAAGACTTCATCTTTTTCCCCCCAGAAAGAGGCAAAGGAAGGAAAGAAAGACAAGGAGAAGGACAAAGATGAAGAGGAGGAAGGTAAAAAAAAATAGCCTAGATTAATTAGTTACTCAATTAGTTAAAATATTTTCTGCACTTGACTCCTTGTAGCACACATGGACATGTTTATGTGTTCTGGAATTAAAGAGTTAACGCATGGGTGGCCCATGTTGGAATCATCTGGTGGATAAAATGGAGGGAAGTAAGCTAGTCCTTCTCTCAGGATCTGTCCTGTCATTTCAGTGCAGCTCCAGCCGCCTCTCACAGTATTATTGACCACTCCTGCCAGCGCCAACATAATAGAAATGTACCAATTACAAGGGTGTCTTGCCTGCAGAAATTTCATGAGCCATGGTGCAAATAACGCAGTATAGAGGCAAATCCAAATTAACCACCAACCAGGTAAAAAACAGCTATAATGTTATGTGAGTTTGTCATGGTAATTACCTGATTTTTTTAAATGTCAAATGGGAACACTAATTACTGTAACTAAAGTTGATATGACAGAACAGCTAAATAGTCATACATAGACTTAAAATGGTACCCCTTACTGTACACAGAAATTCGACTTTTACTGTGCATTGAAGACTTAGGAACGTCATCACTGTGGAATACAGACTTCTTTCTTTGGGTGGGGGCTCCCTGCTGCAGTCTGAGTCCTGTCAGTCCTAGAGGTGCCAGGGGGTTTAATGAGTTGTATTATGGGATGCTTTTATCCAGCAGGCCCAGCTTGTGGCCCGATCGCCTGCAACGAGAGGGTGGAGAGTCTGCTGAAGGAAATTAAGCCTCACATTCAGATGCTCAAGGAGAAACTCAACACTGTGAGTCGGACCCCTGTCCATTTTACTGTCACAGATTAGATCCATTTGATGAGCCTTCAGTGATTTTTCTCATTTAGAGTAATATAAATACAGCTTTTTGTGTTGTCATCATGTTGCACTGTCCGTTTAATTGAGTGAGTATGCACATAGTCATGTTCTCCTACCTCTGCTCTGCGTGCCAGGTGTCAATGTGGGTGCAGCTTCAGATTCCCAGGATTGAGGACGGGAATAACTTTGGCGTGGCTGTGCAGGTGGGTCTGTCTCCCCACTTACTGTGTAACTGAGGTCTGGGGGCAGTATCCATTCTACACATACATTATAGCTGCAGCATGATTACTGCATGCTTTTACAGCCAGATCTATAACTGTCTTGGTGCCCCCTGTATGTAACATACAAAATCAGCTCTGTAAGGATTGATACCTACCAATTACTGCAAAGTACACATTCTCTTATAATTCGATAGGTCAGTCCATTAATTGCAAATATTGAAAAAGGAGAACTGCACACATTATCGTAACATTAGAAAGGCTAGATGCTGCGTCTTCCACGGTTTGGAACACCAGGTAGAGATGTTATTTGGAAGTTTCTGTTGGTATATTTATGTGCATCTTAATGAGATTAACAGTGAATTCTGCCTGAGACAGTCCAGTCAAGAGAGCTGGACAGAGACAAATGCATGACTTCACCCACACACTGAATTTTGTACATAATAGGAGACAACAAAAACACAGACTTCCAGTCAACATCTCTACTGAACGTATCCACAGAAACATCTAGTCAGCATCTCTGCTTGTGCTGTTGATTGGAAGTTTTTGGGGGATGTATTTGTATTGTGTGTTAGTACCATATCTTCTGTGAATAAAAGCATATTCAAAAAACACAGTTGCTGAACTTGCTGTCTACAGTGTCGCAACACACAGAATGTTTGTGAAATTACAGTGTAAAAAATTGTATTGGTATTGTTTTACAGGAAAAGGTGTTTGAATTGTTGACCAACACTCGCACCAAGATTGAGGGGTTCCAGACGCAGATCTCAAAGTAAGATGAACGCAGTAATGCAGTTATACATTGGCTCAAATAGTTAAAAAGTTAGGAGTTACTCAGCAACAGTAATGTGCTAAAATTGGATTGATGTATATTATACGTGAACAGTCATCAGTATGGAAAATTTTTGCAACCGGATCGTCATGATTAATCACAGACTGTTAATATGTGTGTAGTTACAGGTGATGCCTGGTCTTTCCTGTTTTGTTGTTAATGATTTGTTTTTTGTGTCACTAGGTACTACAGTGAGAGAGGGGATGCTGTAGCTAAGGCCTCTAAGCAGCCACATGTGGTTAGTTTTATCCTGTTCTTCTTCTGTTTGTTCTTTTTTACCATAAGTTTTGCAGTGAAATCTGAAAATTTCATTTTACACATTGAGAAAAAAAATTACTTGAATGGGAATATCTATAAAATAACACGAGCTTTGGCCACTTCAGCGCTACATCGAACACTGTGTGCTTGGTGTGGGTCGCATGTTGAGAGTGGTGACTGTGCAATCGGGTCGTTTCAGGGGGATTACCGGCAGCTGGTTCACGAGCTGGACCAGCACCAGTACTGCGAGCTGCGTGTCGTGGTCCTGGAAATCCGCAACACTTACGTGAGTCCCCCCCGTCCCACTGTCTGGTCCTGTGTTCTGTGCCTGAAATGGAGGCTGCGATGCCCCTGTAGCCTTCTGATTGCAGATGGTGTCCTGATGAACCTATGGCATTCATTCACGCGCTTGGCTGAGATCAAAGGCACAGTTGGAAATGCCAGACCTTAGTTATGTCCAGGTGTACATGGAGGAGATCCTACCACATAATGAGCTCCCAAACATAGTAACAGTCCAGCGGAAGGGACATTAAAGTACCCCCATAAAATGTTTACCCCCAAAAAAAAAAAAAAAAAATCTATATATAATTTAGTCTTTGTGAAAAACACTTTAGAAATGGGGCCCTAGTCTCAGTGCTTGGTGGTAATGTAACGGGTGGTATCTTGCGTTGTGTTTTAATGTGATGTTACGTGGGTCGGCGAGCGAGCGAGTTTCGAACCGAGGTTCTTACTGCTCGCTGCCAACCCCTTAAAGCCAGCGTCGTTGCCAGTTGAGCTAAAGGCAAATTGCCGTTAGCCTGTCGGCAACAACGCTACTTAGCCAGGTCTCAGAGGGCGTGACGTAGCCGCTGCAACCACTCGGCTACCTGCTACCCGCTACCTAAGGCTTTACGCAGGACTCACACGAGCTAATCACTTCAGCTCTGCTACAGTAACACACATGATTATTTATGGTATACATGTACTGCACCCTGCATCGCACAGGCTTTGGCTTCCCCTCTCCATAAAAACACCTGTCTCTGCTCTGTACCCGTGTAATGGAGACACAAGAAGTGTGCTGGCCCTTTAAAGCCCAAACTGAGTTCACTTGTATAATTTGTGAACCTCACCACAGGGCAAAGTAGCCTGAAAAGGTGAACGCTTTTTTAACACGTTTGATAAACATATGCTATAGTGCCTCACTATTACAGCAGTGCATTCCCAGAGATTCCGGTTTGTCCTCAGAGTGTGTTTTTAATGTTGTCTCAGTAACATTCAAATGGAAATGTAAATCAAAATTTTAGCTGTACTGATGAGATCTTTCAAATGTGGTTGATGTCAACTTACGTACTTATTTATGCTAGTAAATTCATTTTTGATGGGCCTTTTTAGATGGCTGTATTTTTCTGGTCTTCATTGATGTGGTATGATGGAGCTGTGCAGGGGCAGAATGGAAGGGGGGATTCACCTCTCCTTAGCCTCCATTTTGAAACTTACAGTACACTCAGATCTTACTCATTACTCCCTTCCCCCTGTTCACTATTCCACCCCTCTTTCTTCATGGCCCACTTGCTCTGCTGGTGCTGCTTTCATCCTAAACTTAAAATGGATGGCCCTCCACCATTGCAATCTAGAAATGGTACGATTAAAGGGTAGTGATGATGTAATGATTTGGTCATTCTTGTCACCACCACCAGGCTGTGTTGTATGATATCATCAACAAGAATTACGACAAGATCAAGAAACCCAGAGGAGACTCCAAGGCCCTGATCTACTGAGCCTGCCTGTGTACAGATGTACTGACTGACACACACGCATGTACACACAGTCATAAGCACATGTGCACACACACACACACACACACACGCACACACAAAGTGCAAAGACACATGCACACACATGTATCCACTTAGAGAAACAAACCAGAGAGACACAGTTAGTAGCTGAGTACATCACCACAATGCTGCGACAGGCATTCTCACATACAAAGATCGTCAAACTCCCAAGATCTCCCTAAAGATGACCCTGCTACAGTGAAATGTTTTTTTTTGACTCAGATTTCCAAAATAAAGCAGTGATTTTGAATTAAAGCGATTTGTGTTTGTGAAATGGTGATGAACACGCCGTGTGTAAGAGAGTGAGCACTGGACACAATGAGGGGCATGTGTTTGAACTCTGGGTGAGACACTGCAGTTATACACTATATGGACAAAAGTATTTGGCCACACCTGTTTTTCAGGGTTTGGGCTAGGCCCCTTATCTCCAGTGAAGGGCAATCTTAGTGCTTCAGCATACCAAGACATTTTGGACAATGCTATGCTTCAAACTTTGTGGCAACAGTTTGGGGAAGGCCCTTTTCTATTCCAACATGACTGTGCCCCAGTGCACAAAGCAAGGACTATAAAGACATGGTTTGGTGAGTTCGGTGTGGAAGAACTTGACTGGCCCGCACAGAGCCCTGACCTCAAGCACATCGAGCAGCTTTGGGATGAACTGGAACGGAGATTGCGAGCCAGGCCTTCTCGTCCAACAAAAGTGCCTGACCTCATAAACGCTCTACAGAATGAAGAGGGTCATACACCACCAGGATTTTTAATGGTGTTTTTATTCTATTTCAAAATAATTCAAATACCTTTACAGTGTGAACAGGCATAATTCATAAAGTAGTCAAGTAAAACCACATAATTACAAATGGATTTGGCTATCAATATTGCACCACTCCTACTTTAATGCTACATTAATGTGAATACCAAATCAGCATACAAAATTAGAAAGCTTCTTCATTCACACCATTAGCACCTTCACATGCTCTGTAATGGGTCACTTCAACCATGACTGGCTGTGTTAAACTAATATCCATTTTGTTGCTTTAAGTAATTAACGAATACATTAATGATCCTAAAGTGGGATGTGGGCAGAGGTCTGTGGGGGTTGGGGATGTTTCTTAAATTTCAACTAAGCTGAAAGGTTTGGAGGGATATCAACCAATTAGACTAGGAGGCAAAAATAGTTTTCTCGGCAGCTCTCATTCACATATTTCAGCTGAGAGCACCTCCCATGCCCTAAACCTGATACAATGCAGAGATGCTACATTAACTAGCATTAATGGGTTAATATGATTTCCTAAGTAGATGTTGGTGAATATTTTGATACAGTAGATGAGTATTAGTAATGTCACTTCCCATATAAACTCTTATTTACTAGTACTTTTTTACTAGTGTCTTTTACATTTCAGATAATCACACAAATAATTGTTTATTCATTTACTGGAAATAACCAAAATTTTGAGTCTACCGTATGTGTTTCTACTAAATGAAGTGCGGATCCATGTCAGCTTCTACTTTTCTAAGTCAACTTAGCTTGACTTTGCCTAAGTCAGTTGTTTGCCCTCAAATATATTATTATTACTACTACTATTATTACTACTAGTATTATTAATCAGATATATACAATTCCCACTTTATGTCCATGGTAAACTTGTGGAATACAATCTAACACCCTGTAAATTACCATGTACATTTTATGAAAACTTCTTAGCTGTCTGAATTCTTTAACTTTTGCCAAAATTTCCCAGTGCCTGTCTGTGTTCCTCCTATGGAGCTAGAAACAAAAAGAAGGGAAAAGCAAGCTACATCATTACCCTTTTAAACAATCTCTTCATGAGCTGCTCTTTTGCTGTCTCTCAGCTGTGGTCAACAGGCCCACCCCGGGCCGCCCAGGGCAGTACCAGCTAGGTCCCAGGCGGTACCATCCCTGGTACAGACCTCTCCATCCTAAGCAGCCCAGCGCGCCCCCTAGCAGCTGCGTGGGGAACTGCGGAAAGTGGGCCAAAAGACAGAGCAGCAGGAACACCCAGAGGCCGAGCAGGAAGACACAGAACAGGAAGAGCAGGCGCAGCGGGGCCCCTGAGGGCCCGCCCAGGGCCAGGTAGGGCCCAAACACGGCCGTCTCCTCGGCCAGGAGCAGGCAGCAGAGGCAGAGCAGGAAGGCGTCCTCCGAGACCTCGTACCCGCGCCACAGCATGCCGGATTTGAGGCAGGTGGCCTTGGTCTCGCCCTCCCGCAGCAGCAGCAGGGGCTGCCCCAGCCCGCTCTGGCCCTGTGCGAGCTGCACCCCGAGGGAGGCACTCAGAGGCTGGTAGCAGCTCCCCGTGGCGTTCACCAGCAGGGACAGCAGCCGCCGAAACCCCACCCACAGCCCTCCCGCAACTGCCAGCCTGGAGAGGTGCCGCAGCGAGAGAGCGAGGGACCGGCGCACGGAGAAGTAGAGGAGGAAGACGAAGGAGCCCACGAAGATGCAGGTCCAGCCCCAGCCAGAGCGCAGAAACTTCCTGAGAGAGGGAGAGAGAGAGAGAGAGAGAGAGGGAGAGAGGGAGAGAGGGAGAGAGAGAGAGTGAGAGAGAGAGGGAGAGAGAGTGAGAGAGGAGAGGGGGAGAGAGGGAGAGAGAGAGAGAGAGAGAGAGAGAGAGGAAAGGAAGAGAGAGAGAGAGAGGGAGGGAGAGAGGGAGAGAGAGAGGAAGAGAGAGAGGAGAGGGAGAAATAGAGAGAGAGAGAGAGAGAGAGCAAGAGATAGAGAGTGAGAGAGAGCGCCAAGATAACAGATCAGCACTGTAGATCTATGCTGGGAAGGTGAATACTGTGTTACACCTGGAGTAGAATACTAATAGACTGTAGACTGCAGTGTATACTGAGTAAAGTAGCATCAACTGATAAATAAAAGGCAGTTGATACTGTACAGTACTCCAAGAGTCATAAGGATGTGACTTATATCTGCTTATCCATACTAGTTACCAGTTTAACAAGGCAATGTAACAGTGACATGGTACAAAGTTGTGCTCACCTGTACAGGTAGTGGCTCTTGTTTGCAAAGATGCTGTACTGAGAGACCCAAAGGCTCAGGGCAGGGCCAAAGAGAACCACGCCTGAGAGCACCAGGTGAAAATGGCGGCGGAATGAAGCATTTCCAATGAATCCAGCTGCAAGGTCTGTCACCACCACCAAAATGGAGTTCAGAAACATCCTGATTCTGACCTTCTCTTGCTCACAAAGAAAGTGATGGGAAACACTATGGCAGTGTACTTCTCTGATCCTCTAACTTATGCTCTGTGCATTCAGTAACAGAAATTAAAAATCCCTCTTAGAAATATGCTGTGGACCATACATGTGTGCTAAATAATAACCTGACCAAATAATGATTGTAAATATGATATAATGATTGATTGAGGGATCCAAATTTCTTGCTTGCTGATGATCTATGAATAAAACAATCCAGAGCTGGTGCAATACTCAGATACAATGGGTCTGTAGCTTGCTTGCTTGGTGTAGAATCCTGAAACTAAGATTCTCCAAAGAATCCAAATTTGCAGCAACTCATTGATCCACAAGTGTAATGGTCCTGGCCTCTAGTGATGTCACAGTTGGTACTACGCCCCAGTGGTGTACTCTTTCAATGTGACACAATGATCCAGTAATACAGCACTGTCTCTGTCGTTTTCTTCCGCTTTTCAAAGTCTGCCGCATGACATCCTCGGTTTCACTGCGCTGCCTTTGACTTTCTGCCCTGTCACTTGTTCATCTCTTCCATGCATTCACTTGTGGTTTCATGGATTCCCTCTTTCCTCCTGTCACTCCGGCTCTGTTCAGAGAAACATGCCCACTATCACGTTCCCTTTCTGTCTCTCTCCACTCTCTGCAGCCTCGTCACGCTCTCAACAATAGCACGGGGGTTATAAAACACACCAACCCCTCCCCTCAAATCCCCCCTCCACCCCTTCAGTGGGAAGTTACCCAAATGACGTTCTCTCGATCTGTGTTTGTCCTATAACATTGTTGTGAAGCGCCTTCTGAGCGTTCATGCATATGGGTGAGTATACAGGAGATCGATATCACTGATGTGTTAGCTGTAAAGAGTGGTATGAGAATGCAGCTGCTGTCAGCGTGCAGCATGTGTTCATTGTTATAAGGAATGTTTGGCATGTTGTATTCCACTCCTCCAAACCTCAGGTAAAGCACAGTGCCTAATCTGAAACAGGTTAAAAATGATGTTCCACAATGCAAGATGGTGTTAGGATGTTGTAGCCGTATCCTGAGATATTTCTCTACGCATTGCATTGCATTTGACAGACCAGCACTATTCTGTATGTGACACAGGTATGAACTAATTCACACTGTCCTTCAGTGTAATGCACTCAACCCCATGTTTCTAAATATATAACCGAGCTATTAAAAGAAGAGACTCAAACCTGTTTGGATCGTCGCTGCAGCAGGGCAAGTCCCTTAGCACAATAGCCACTGGGTGCAAACAAAAGAAAAATATACATACGTGCAAATACAGAAGCCGTTTCATTCTGTCATACGACCACCAATGAAAAGGTGAAAGTGCACTTGCATGTTTGTAGAATCTAACAGCCAAATTTGATGATTATGTTATTTGATTGTTATGCCTCTCTGGGGGGGTTCTCTTTCTGCAATTACGCATTACACAAGCTGGCACGGAAGTTACACATTCTAGTATAGGTTTTACAATTAGAGCTAGAGGGAGGCGAGATTTTGATAAGCCTGTGACACGGAGGCTCTTCCAGTAAAAGTGCTGTCAGTTTCTGTGCAAGAATGTAGAAATCCATTTTCCTGAAGAACTGGTTTCAGGCACCAGTTTTTGAGGTCCACAATTTTAAACTAATACCACACATACCACCCTCCTGCTAATAGCGTATTATTTTGTATTTTATGGGCACAAGATAATAACCACTATTAGCCCATACTCTCAGGTGTACATCACAAATGAAATAAGATATTTAAACCATAACCATCTCTCAAATGCCTTCATCTGCACAATTTCACTATAAAACAGAGTGGTATGATATTTTGCCATGTAGTAGTAGCACTGTGAACTGATTAGGGACAAATGAGCCTCTGTATAAACAAGACTCTCTTTTCTATCTTTAGCTATTGCTCTATTGTTCTCTACATTATTAGATTCAGCTGCTGGTATCGAAGCCTGTTTCTGTCAATCAGTGGGCCTCCCTCGTGTCTCTTTCTCCCTCTCACCACTTCATCTGTTTCTCTTTACCGTCAGCATTTTACTCTTTTATGCTGCACCTGGCCATTCAATGAAATTCTTTTCCTCCTCTGTCAGTTTGCATCATGCATCATTTTATACCTGGTTGAGCTCATTCGCCACTTTCACAAATGACTCTGTGAAACCGTTTTTTTGGTCTGGAACAAATGGAGGTCCGTTTTTGCCGACCAAAACCTCTCTATTTCTCAGCCTACTGTCGATTCAGCTCCTCTTTGTCCTGTTTTTGCTTACGTTTTACTTGCCCCCTGTAAAAGCTGTGGCTTACGGGTCCACTTACAGTGAAACCTGCATTCCTCCCATTCCAACACCACACAGCCCCCTCTTTCCTCTGTCCTACAGTGGGAATTTGCTCATTCAGTACTTAGTTCCTCAGCCTTCCCTCCCCAGTGTCCACTATCCGCTAATCAACACTGACCTATAGAGAGCGTCCCCCTGATCTATCAATCTGCAATTGATTCTCTAGGCCTCTACTAGAGGAAGCAGCCATTAAAACAAAACACAGAGCAAGTGCTCACCCATGTAATGGCAGTAATGAGATTTTCCCACCAGAGGGCAAAGAGACAGACCAAACCACACAGCCACTGAACAGTGCCTTCACTTGATGCAACACTGATACAGCAAGAAAATAAATACTTAAAAAGGTTTACATGCTGCCACTATAGCACTTTCGCTTCAGTGTGGCACTCTATGACTGTATACTGCGTATAGTCTATGAACGCCGACTGCAAGCAAAATGGTAAACTGTGCATTAAAGGAATCTTTATTGTTATTGTAAAACATTCTTAATGCAAGTGAAACAGACACTGAAACACACAGCAACAAACCCTTCATACTCACTATTTCTGCACACATTTCAACACATACTGACAGCCACTGACATCCTCAAATTTTTACATCTGAGGAAGTTTTTTCTCTTGTGGACAGGACATTAATATGAACACAATGTCATACATTAATAGAATTATCTTCAGATTTTTTTCCATGTCCAGATTTCTTTAAAGATTTCTTTAAATTCCCTGTTTCTGCCATTTCTAAACTTTTGGCTGATGCTTTTACAAAAAGTAACTTTTTATACGTAGTACACATTTTATACGTAGTAATTTATTTCCAGTAATTAATTCCATCACCTATTTGCACTTTATTGGTTTAATAAACCAATGTTTGTGATCCATTTGCAGTGAGCACCTTGTATGTAGATTCTGTTTTTTTTGTATTAGGTAATTCATCTTAGGCCTCATCAAAGAGCCATGGCTTTAATTCAAAGGAGGGGAAAAAAAAATCACTCCTTGCCTCCTCCATCCCAGCTTTGCTGCAGGCTTCAGCATATCTGCAGTTACAGACCAGAAATGGCTTTTGTGAATTTGGAAGCAAACCTGGAATTGGGAGCTCAGTACTTCACAATCCCACTGTAAATCCCCACAACAGGTCAATAACGTTTCGCTGTTTGTCTGGTAGCCGGCTCCCTGCCGGTCCTGTCTCTCTGCCCCTGCCTGTGGGGACAGTGAGAGTTGCACTGACTTCGTCTTTGTTTAATTGTCCATGGTGTCGGGCGCCCGCTCCCGCTCTCTGTCCTCATCTAAAGGGTGAGTCTGCCTGTGTTCCCACAGTCGCACGGCTCCATCCCACTGAAACAAGAGGGGAAATTACAGCACGCACACTGATTTACGCAGACATGCCAAGACATGTAAACGCTCGAACTGTATGACACAGAGGCGCCCTTAGACACACGCAGGCAGACAAGCACGCACTAAGACGGGTTAAAGACGAGTGGGGGAAAAACGACACAGGAACACACAGCGGGACGTACACGTAAACAGGGGCACCGGAGACTGTATGGGAAAACTGCCGCAGGGGCACTCACAGAGCTGCTGATGATGTTGTCCTGGTAGGGGTGCCAGCTGACATCTCTCACGCAGGCATTGTGATCGGACAGCCTGGATACCACACTGCCTGTCAGCACGTCATAGACTGGAAGAGGAGGCATAGAGTGCAGCTTACACACCGTGCACATTTGCAGAATACCAAACTGCCCTGGGGCCTTTTAATAACTCCGAACGCAGAGCGACGGAGAAAAGGTATACACACCGCATGACATCACAGTACTTATGTGAACACTTCTTGTGAACTTTGTGAACTTTTCTGACAGAAATGGGGTGCAGTACGTACACGTTCACAAGTTTCTCTCTGTTGCTTACATACGCATACATACAGGGACAGGTGTACACACACACAGATACACACAGACACAGACTCACTGACAACTTTCCCGGTGGAGCAGCCGGAGTATATGAACTTCTGGCCGGTACTGAACTCGGGTGAGAATCGGCATCGAATGAGCGTGTGCTGGACACCGTGACCTCGGTACGTCATCACCGATGTGTCCCCTGCCAGCTTGTTCCTCTTCAGAGCTGTATGTGTCAGGGTTGGGGGGCAACAGAGGGAGAACAGGGTCAGGTCCTAATGCTAAGTGGCTGAAGCTGTCAGGGCATTAACATTCTTTTTTTTTTTTTTTTTTTTTACAGAAATGTAAAGGCTGAAATGCAATGCTGATTAAGAAGATGAAATTTCCCACTTCTTCACTGATTCTGAGTTTGTTGATGGCAGGCAAGACTGATGGATAGATTGAAGAATAGACCGTAAACGAAGCTGGCACCAAGTTTCAAATTACATGGGTGTTTGCTGTCTGTCAATCAGATTTAACAACTTCCAGCCTGTTTCCATTCAATAAGGACAGCAAAAACAAGAGCTGGGAGATTGAGTTTCCAAAGAACTATTTAGAGGACTTCAGGAACAGAAAAACGAGTCACGACAAGCAACTGACACAAAGGAAAAGAGTCTGAAGCCAAAAAAAAAAAAATTATACTGTAACTGGGATGAGCTTGGGAGACTGATCAACTCCTTTGCCATTATTGATACTTAAACTCACAGGAACTAGGTCTAATACCCACCGACGTTTACTACTGTCTTTTCTACAGTTTAGTAGGGCATGAGTGAGGCTTAGGCCCTCTTCCTAGCCTACCTCATGGTTTTCCACCCCCCCCCCCCCCCCTTCCCATTCTCTATGTTCGTACCCCTTTGGGGGACCTGCTGCCATCGGTAGTCCCAGTTCTGCTGTGTGACGGCCAGCCTAGAAGCAGCCAGCCCCTCCTTTGGCGAGAACTTCCTCACGTCCCACAGCTTGATCGTCTGGTCTTTAGAGTTACTGATGAGATAGCGTGCATCCCCCTGCCAGAGGTGAAGAGAGGGATGGATGCATCAGAATGTTTAAAATGCATGCCAGACACATACTGGTCAGTTCAGCTGGCTTTTAGCTGTAAGCTAGTCTGTAATATTTAGTAAGAAATCATAAGTTGCTGAATATTCCATAATCATTTTACACTATGCGCACAGTGTAAAAACTTTCAAACCTTCAGGGAACGCCACTAGGAATTGCTGAGATTTATGTCTTTGGGAGCCAGTGAATCATCAGATTTGTCATGGCTGAAACCATGACCCAAGCTTTACATAAATCCATCAAAAGATGTCCCATGGGCAACTGAGCATGTCGAGCTACAGCACAAACAAAGAGGTAACAGAGACGCTGTCATTTCCAGTCTAGTGTGAATGAAGGCTTGCATATCACTTCAGATCCTAGCAGTGCTACCCCAGGGTGTGATGAGCTTTTACCTTGCTGTGTATGAAGGTGATGCCATCTCTGTGTCCGGCCAGGTGTCCCACGGGCTGCGGTCTGTCCTCTCGCAGCGTCCGTCTGTCCCACACTTTGCACAGGGCATCGTCGCTACCAGAGAACAGCAGCTGTGAAGAGCTGTCGGCAAATGCCACTGCATTCACATCGTCCTCATGAGCGTCAATCTGTGGAGGGGCAGAGAGGGGCTTATATATGCTTCTATATGTGTATACTACTATATGTTTATATGTATTTGTGCTGTATGTGTCTACAGCACATGCACACCATTTAGACAGTCAGTTTATAAAAGAGCTCAGGCAGGTAACAAATACCGTGAAGCAATGAAACACTGCACTGAGAATGACAGATGCAAATTTTTCATCAATACATATGATCCCATCTTGCTTCTGAAGAGACAAAGAGTTAGGAGAGTGTCACCTAGGGAGCTGATATTGTTGATACTCTAAATGTCTGTGGGGTACTCCACAGCAGGACAAAGAGTCAAGACGACCCAGGAGGCAGTGTGAGTTTGACGCTGTATAGGCTGACGTGGTGACAGGGTGTAAATGACAGGTCGCAGCCCCAACAGGGGCAGCAATAAAAAAACATGCCGGCTGACCTTCAGCGTTCTCCTGTTTTGCTCACGGTCGAAGACGTAGAGGCAGCCGTCCTTCGCCCTGTGGGGGAGGGGGGGGCGGCAGAGAAAGACAGGAACTAGCAGCAGATCACACAGGACCACAGACATAAGCTCTGTTTCCACAGGACTAGTTCTCCACAGGTTCCCATGGTATTTACTTACATCAGTGAGTGCAGACAATATAAATCTACAAATAAGGGAGGATATTCCCTAAAAGGACCCCTGATCCTTTTAGTGCTTTTTCAGAATCTCTCTGGAAACACGTTTTGGGTTTTTGTTAACATCCCATGATTTGTAATGACTCTGAGTTTCACATCCATGGTAAATCTCTGAAAATGCTTCAAAATTCCATATGAATAGAAGAAACCAAACTTAAAACTAACATTAACATTTTAAAAACATGCATGAAGCGCATGAATGCATGAAACAGTTGTCTTAAATAGTGTAATATATTTCTAATGTTTCAAAAAGCACACATTGTATTTTTGTCACGGTGGTTTATTTATATTTATCAATGTCTACTCATGTGACTAAATATTAACTTGCAAAAACAAGAGGCTCAACTGAATGAGTAATGAAAGTGAAATGTTGAGACATCACCGTTTGCCACTGGATCAATTTTCCCCAGGAAAACTGACCCCATCAATTTGCCACATACATGAGTAAAAAAAATTATTCCAGGTGTGAGAGGTTACTAAAGCAAAGATAGCACGTAAAACACAATGTCAAGGTCAGGATACCTCATTTTGTGTGAATAACTTTCTATACAAAGACAGACCATAGACCATTAAACACTCACCCCCCAAGGACCTCTTTGCCGTCCGATGACGCTGCAATAGAAAATACGCAAAACCTCCTCTCGTCTGGACTGAAAAAAAAAAAAACAGAAAATGTACCTAATTAGTTTACAGGAATCAGACTTCTCCAGTGGCAGAAACTGTTCGTGTTATTACATCAAACCCACAAACACAATGTTTAGATCAGGTGATGATGCTTCTTTCTTCTTGGGAATGGTGGATGCTATAATGATACGTCCATGCACAACACTCCAAAGCACACATCTAGTCATGTGAATATTGTTGTATGACAGGTTAAAGTTAAATAAAAAACTGAGGAAAAAAAACCTCATTCATCTAAGTGCATACAAGACTGCAGGTAAAATATTCCATTACCTGGTTTAAATGCTACAACAACTATGAGGGTAACACTAACTTGAGGTCCAGAGCGGTGTGCGTTTCACTGTCTCCATCTATACTGCAGACATGAACTAGAGAGGGAAAGAGGGCAGTGAGTGCACAGATCAGCACACAAGCACAATCCTCACAATCTGCCTAATAAATCCTGTTGACTCTTCAGTACCACGTGCAGCAGGAAAAAAACAACAACAGCTGAACACTCAGAGAGATTCCATTTCCCATCTGACATCAGATTTTTTCCTAGTCTAATATACGCCCTGCTCATTTTGTATCAGAGACGTGTTGGCAGTGTGAATCAAGAGTAAATAAAATTGTGAAAACAAA
The DNA here is from genome assembly GCF_013368585.1 of Megalops cyprinoides. NCBI lineage: Eukaryota > Metazoa > Chordata > Actinopteri > Elopiformes > Megalopidae > Megalops > Megalops cyprinoides. Next base: position 11,819,845 of record NC_050584.1, read on the forward strand.
ACAAAAAAAATCACCATGAATTGGAAATGTAAGGTTTTTGAACTGTTTTGTTGCACAAGTGTCAATTTATGTAGTTTTCGAAAACGATAGTTCTTGTTCTAACACGTGAGTGAACAGAACTGAAAAAGTTATCTTAATGTTTCTTAATGTACACTGGAATCATCAGTTGGATATGTTTCAACTAGCGCACTAATGCTGGCAATTTTCCGATACACGCACGCCAACCATGACTATTTTTCACACTGCAAGACACTACAGAGAGCTAAGGACTAATTGCTGGATGGGCACAGCTTCACGGAATATCATCCAATCAAGTGCATGATGAGTCACAGGGTGCCTGACAGCGGCAAGACAGCCAACACCTGCTGGCATACCTCTCCCTATCCCTACTGTGAGCTGCCAGCCATCATCAGCTGATGACCAGGCTGGGTTTGAACCCGCACTGTAGAGTTCAGCATGCACTCAAAGCAAACGCCTTAGACACTGAGCTACTTGGGAGCCCCCATTCAAATTCTTCACAAAATTTGGTTGGAGGACTTCCAAATTACATGTTCACAGACCTCTCAAAATTACTAACATACTCCATCATGGGGGTCAAATGGGACAGATTGCTTCCTAATTCCTGCTTCCACATTTCCCCGTAATGTGAGGCTAATATGTGACTCAGATGAAAAATTCTTATAATGTGGGAGCATTATGTGTTGTGGGTTTCAACAGGCAAGTGCCAATCACTGTCTCACCAAAAATCCTTGTTAAAAACAAGGTAAAATAATACTGCCATCTTAACCTGAATACAATCATTTACATATAAATATCAAACTCTTATATATATATATATACATTTTTGTGTCCCGGCATGTGTGAATATACCTTGTTTTGAAAACTCTTGTCACTATAGTGTGAAAAGGGTTAAATGCTTTGCACGGGACAACTGGTGCCTCAGGTAACTTACGGCTATGAAAAGCCTCATTTTCCCATCTTAACTGAATACACACCTCAATGCACGATACTCTACCATTTCTCTTTCCCTCTGAAAAGCTGAATACAGCGCAAGCCTGCAGTTAATCTCTTGTCCTTCAACTGGAAGGGCAAACCACAGAGACCGAGTTGCTATTTCTGAGGTCGCTTCCTCTCTTACTATAATCGGACCAGCTGGAATAGAGAATGGAATGGGAATCGGGGGTGAAGCAGACGTCCAGTACACTCCAGCCCACGTCCCGTGCCTTCACTGTACGCTTCAGGGTAAAGCGCCCCCTGCTGGTGTCATACAGACGGATGATCTGATCTGAGGGAGAAACAATGGGGGGGGCTTATGTTACATCATATTTTCCCAGTGAAAGAGCAGATCAGTTACCAGCCAGTACAGAGGAAGTGTCTATGACATAAACATGAGCAGATGGGAATATAATGTCTAAATCAATTTTTACTGATTTCCTGATAGTATCTGAAAGAAAGTAATCACCCTGGCAAGCTGACAGGAACGTGTTGCCGTCGTTGCTGTACACCCCACAGAATGCTTTCTGCTGATAGGTGTCCTGGTGGGCCACATGGTTGGGCAGGAAACTGGGCAGGCAAATTATTATTCACAAGAGTATTGGTGGGTAAGGACAAGCTCATTCCACTGTGCACAGACATGATTAGGACCATACAGCTACCGCTCAGAACACAATCTATCCTTACAAACATAAACAGCCACGGTAGAGGCTATAGTGTAACAGTGGTCTGTGATATTAGTCAATGCTCCAAAGGTAATTATGTAATTAATTATATAATTAAATCTATAGAGTCGCTCCTTATCCAGATTCTTGCTAACGTAAATGATGAAGCACTGACTGTCATGGTTGTATTTATTTCCATTAAGAACTTAACTGGGGACTTACATGCACAGCTGTCAGTGTTTAACTGCAAACACAACCCATGCTATTTTCATTATTGTCGTAATGTAGAGGGCCTTACTCCCTGTCTTTTGCATTACAGCTTGTGTAATCCACCAATTTAACTAACAACAAAAAATACTTGTGTACAGCATGTGGAACACTGAGCGTGACAGGGGAGCAGCCTCTCCATTCCCATCATCTTTGCAGTGTGTCTGAGCAGTAACACGCTCTCCAGGATTAGATGTGCTGCGCGTTTAAAAGTGCTGGTAGACTCACTGTGAGTTAATGCGACTGCACTCTCCATGAGAGAAACTGGAGCCTCCACACCGCCCCTGTTCCCTCTGAGACAAAAACAACAATGCCACAGTCACCAGAGTGCTCACTGGTAATGCTCTGCCCAGCAGGTTGGGAGGAGCACGCTGAGATACCTTTCATCCGCCTTTCAGACCGAGCAACACAGTACAGCAAAATGGCCACTGCCACTTTTTAAGAAAACTGCCACTAGGGCAGCCTGGACGGCAATTCTCCGGTCCCAGACAACCGCTGTCATTTGGCACAGAGTCACAGGCAGCAGAGCAGGGCCATGTCCTCTCACCTGTCTCAGCATGTGGGTGAAGCTCCGTGCAGCTTTTGAGCCAGAAGAGGCAGTAGCCAGTAGGATCTGGGTCCGGATTTCACTGCGGTCCACATCCTGTGTGTCGGGCTGCAGGTCCACTAACAGACAGCGCACCGATAACACGCTGTCAAAGCACACACTGACATGCCTACACACTCAAGTGCACACGCCAGTATGCATGTGCGGGCACACACACACACACACACATGCCCATACGCGCACACACACACATGCATGCACACACACATACCCGAACATTCTCAGTGATATACGTGCAAACTAGTCACACATTATACAAATTTCCTTATTTTCTTAGGGCTCACACAACAACCCTCATGATAACGCACACAAATTAGCCAATGAAACTGGAAGTTACCAGGGGGGATGTAGCGGTCTCCTAGGCGACCCTCCCAGGGGCCGTCACTATCATCGTCTGAGTCAGAATACGACTGGACGAGCTGTAGACCTGTTGCCCCACTTCCGTGGACCAGCCGCACCTGACCCCTTCAATCATGAAGGTGGGAAGAGACAGACAAATTACAGGCCAGTACGGCCATCAAGCAATAAAAGGTCGATCTCTTACTAAACTGCTATCACAGAGGATGCAAATGGTCCCAAGTTAAACTCTCTAATGCCGCATCAAAACATTACACAGTTTAGTGGTCAAAATTTGGATTTATAGTCTTTTAAATTTGGTCCAGCCGGAAAAGGGCAGACCTGTATCCAAGCCACTGTTTTCTTATGCACTGTGTAATCAGAAATGAGGGCAGGCATCTGCGAGGTAGCCACCATTGCCACAGGCATGCCTTGTGAACAGGCCTAATGTGGTGCCCTTCTGGAGACGTTTTGCCACCACTCAGCATGACACTCTCTTCTTCAAGCTTGCTGCCTCTCACCTTAGATCATGCCAACACAAATTTCAAATTGTTCCACGAGACACTTAATATAATTTCCTCATAAACCTTCCATAATCTGCAAATCTCATTGTCTGTACAGCACTCCAGAACTTCTCGTCGAGTAAGGCTCTACAAAGACCTACAAGAATACGTCAAGAAAAACACTCACCTACAAATAACTACTGCGCAAAACAATGAAAACTTAGCTAACTTGGTACCTGGTGAGTCAGGCAGAATGTTCAAAGAGAAGAGAGAGGAAGTAGCTCCTTATCTACAGACATCATTTAGGAGTAGGCACCATGCAGATCCAGTGGTCACTGCCTCTATCTCTAACTGGTTATACTGATGGTACACACTGGTAATTTTATCTACCCATCTACTGATAATTAAACAGCACAGTGAATAGGAGCTGGAACTCTGATTTATCTAGAATTGTGTGAGTGTCTTTGGGTAGGCAGATTCATGGGTCTCTCTTTCAGAAATGACAAAATGCAACAGCAGTAAACCCATTTACTCCAAATTGTCTGAATACAAAATAAGTTTCTGAAGAAAAGTTCTCTGATTCTTATATAATTGTAAACTGTTGTAAACCAAATCAGCCCGCTTAATATCTGGAAAGGGAACAAGTAGCATGGAAAGCACAGTGAAACCCGACAGATCAACAAACAGAACTCCAGTTTTCAGGCTCCACTTACCTCCTCAGTAAGTACGCCAGCACTTGAGCTAAATCAACGTCTTCCTCTGCTGCCGACTGTCTGTCCGTTTGTCGCTCTGCCTGTCTACCGCCTCTCTGGCTGGTGTTCTGGTTAGTTTCTTCTGGTTCCGACTGGTCTGGGTTGCCGCTGGATCCCCGACCGGACATCCCAGAACTGGACTGAGAGCCCATAGACTTAGAGCCTAACAGAGACGTTTGCTAGCCAGCTGTGTGATAAGTAACAGACAAAAACGCTTAGCGAGTGAGCCAAGAAAATGTGTGCACTGCATCAGGACACATTTCATCGTTAAACCTTGCAATGGTAAACGATTTATCATCCAGCAATTTACACTAGCTGACAAGGATGCAGCTACGATAACAGTGACCTACACCACATAATACAGACACATTTCAAAGGATGATGGTTGGCTAGCTTGACTAGGTAGCTATGCCAACATACCACTTATCTGTAGCTAACTTGTGCGCTGACTAGCAACTGGGTAGCAACATAGCTGACTTAACTGTTTTAATTTCGCGATTTATGAAAATGTAACTATTTAGCCTCAACGGCACATGATAATAAAGCAACCTAAAGCAATATATTAACTTAGAGGTCTCAAAAAGTTTAAGTCTGACCCATGTTTAACAGCTGGCCCACGTGAATGTAAAAGTATTGCAAATTCGCAAGCAAATCATAGATGAAGCGTGTCGGGTGGCAGCTAAGCCATTACATGGTCAGTACACCTAGATAGCTAGTTAGCTAAAACGAGTCTTTTAGCAAGGACTTAGCGGGCTACTTAGGTGCCATCACAAAAGAGGAAACACATTTATAAACCCATAAGGACCACAGAACCCCGTTTATGACAGCTAATCTCCAATGTTATATAGCTAACGCTAGCTACTCACTTACTGTTAGTATTAAATACTGTAACTGCCGGTGACCTCACGTTATCTTCCTCTCTGGCAAGCTAGCTAGCTACTTACCGTGTTTTCGAGGCGTGAAGGGTCTTGACACTTTTAAGTATTGTAATTTTCTGTCGTCCACACTGTGCGATTAGATGTCTAGCTACCTGTTTAGCTACGCTGTCACAGCTTAGCTTTTGAAAGCTGTCATTATCAATATTCATCTAACAGTTCTCCTGAGCACCGCTGTCATGATGTTCCTGCAAAGGCCACAGTTCCCATCTCAAGCGCCATGTTGTTTACATTTTCCGAGCAACTGCACCTTTTGCTGTCACATGACTCCACCCAGGGAAAACGGGAAGGGTCTGGCTGCAAACCTGGGGCTCTGCTGTGTCTTATAGCGAATACCAAAAATCGACCTCAAGGCATAGGCCCATGCACCGGTAGCACTCAGTCTTATACTTGCAACGAGTAAAAACATAATACTCTTCACCCTACAAGGCGCCACTATAGTTACAGTGGTAAAATATGGGGAAGGGAATACTCCTTGGATGGACTGGGAACAATAAAGCTAGGTCGAATATATAATTATTATAATATATATCACAGATTCGACCTGACAAGAACGCTAGTTTATCAACTTTTTTGTTAAATTCTTGAACAGGCTATATTTCATATGTGCTTTTAATTAAACACCTTGCAAAGAACTGAACAACTTAGCCAGTGGCATTATTGTGACTGTGGCGATGTAGCAAATCAGGTTTTCTAGGGGAAACGTTTAATAATATTTAATATTATGTTCATTTTGTTAAACATTTAATATAAAATAATAATAATAATAATATTTCACCCTAATGCAAAACAACCTTAATAACTGAAACTAAGAAACAGTGGCATTTAACATGGGGTTGAAACCACTATATTTGAATCATAAAGGCTTTACTCAACCAGGTAAATATTAATAAAATATCTTCAGACTGAAAATCATTAGGGAAGTTGAACAAGAGTGAATAAATATGCGCTGGTTTACAGAATACAGTATATACACTATCAAGTCAGACTAATGAATGCCCTTGTTAGCTAGCAACTACCTTAGAACCTTTAAACCTTGAAAGTAGTTTTGTTCACTTTTTCAATATATACTTTCAACTTATGCTGAGCAAATGAGTATATATGAGAAAATACATTATGCTTGTTCATCAGTCTATTTTGTGATAAAATGCTAATTCATGAATGTCTGAATGTTTTCAAGGATCCAGTTCAAGGACAGTCAAAGGCATCGAAGAGATCCATGGATTGTATTACTCCCTGTCAAACACTCTTTTATACTTCATCACGTCACATGGCAGAGTGGCTTCATGATTATGGAATCAGACTTGTAAACAGCTGTTGTTCCCCTTAGTAAGGTTTGTAGTATGAAATGAGTCGGTAAAATATCCTGGTGTATCACTGCCCTGCATAAAAGTGTGCGCTAAGTGAACTAATACTGTGTTAAATGAAATGTAAAGAGAGTAACAAACTAAACAATGACCTAACTGACACTTTTATTCTTGCAAATAATAGCAGCTTTTTAGCAGTATATGTATGTACATTGCACAGCTGTACAGTTCTACTAATACAACAAATTAATGTACAGACTCGTAGCTTGGTAGCAGCTACTAACAGCTACTTTTGATCACTCATCTAAGAGTGAAAATATCTGAAAGCATGTAATCTTACAATGTATCATTACAGAAAGATAGCATCAGACTTTGTATTTTTGTTGTGACTGTAATTACCTGTCTTTTTACGGTAGTATTTCTGGCACTACAATTTCCAGACTACCATCAAGTGGTATGTTTTATGAACAAAACATCCTATTTTATTACATAAAATTTGTTTATTATTAGTTACTAGCTAATGTATTCAAGTTTCTTACAATACATGAGCATTCAGTAACTTCCTATAGTGTTCTGGGCAGTATCGCTGCAAATAGACATCCATTTTTCCTTGGATCCTCTGATCACCAGACAGACCTAGAAAAAGAAAGAAAAAGACAGACAAATAATGACAGTGTCCAAGAGATTACGGCATTTAAAACAAGTAAAAAATTAGATATGTAATTAAGCATATACAGTCGTCTAATACAGATCAAACATAATTGCATATTCTATTATCTGTAAAGATAGCAAAGCATTATCAAGACAGGGATAGAGTGAAAGTCCACACTCTGAATGTAGACAAAAATACATTGCACATTACCACACACGCACATACATGTGCACACGCACACAGAGAGAGAGAGAGAGTAAATAAAGTTCGTAATAAGTAATAGCCCGACAAAGGCAGACACACATAGAATTTTCTAACCCAGCCTTTCAGCTGTCCTCTGGATCTTCTTTAGTGCAGACTGAACTTCTTTTCCATCAGGGACCAGAACCTCAATCTCTCCAACACAAAACCCAAAGTCTGCCTTGTCAAGATCCACATGAATCACACCCTCTTCACCCTCTTCGCTAAGAGAGAATGAGCATCTCTCAGTAGTGAACTCAGCAAAAGGAACAAGATTTAGTTCCCTTAACCAGGACAGGTCACTATCTTTTTCTAAAGAGCACTGGTTTGCATCCTCAAATCCTGTCACATCTTTGTTTACAGTATCACTTCTTTTGGTGTTGGGTTTGTCGCTATGATTGATCATCGGATCCTTTTGGTCGATGTGGCTTCCAGTCTTTGTTTCTCCTGTTGCCCCTTTGTGTCCTTGTCTGTCGCCTTCTTTTCCTTCTTCTTCAACCTCTGAAACTCTCTGTCCTCCTTGCTCTTCACATCCGTGTTTCATAACATCTCTCACTTTAGCTATAATCTGAGGTAGACTGGTTATCTCTCTATACCGAGAACACAGTCTCTCTTCTTCCTCCATCCCTGGTGTGCTCTTGCTGCTAGGACACTTGAGTTCCCAGCATCCTTGGCGACGGCGTAGCCAGACATCTCTCAGAGTTAGACAGAAGTCTGGAGAGTCAAAATACTGATCGTGAAACTTGGACTGACCAACACACACTGCTGCTGACATACAAGGGAGAAGGGGGGGGGGGGAGAGAGAGAGAGAGAGAGAGAGAAAGAGAGAGAGAGAGAGAGAAGCGTTAACATTTGGTATTATCACAGATATGAACTACAATGAGAGTTTTATTTTCACAAAGCTCAATACTAGAATACTCTACCAGAGGTTAACTCCTAGACACACCTCCAATGTCTCTTAATTTGTTCTGGATATCTGGGTCGCACACAAATTTCCTCTCCACTTCCACATTCATACTTCCACAGTATCACACCTAAATAATAAGGTCAACAACACATATTGTTAATATGCCACCTTATACTTTAATAGTATTGAGACAAACATAACATCAGACGAGTTTTTAATATTTCTATTTATATAGGTAAACAAACATTACTTATTGTTTCGTCATTGTTTCATGATGCCATGATCTTAATATCTTAATGCCAATATCCAGACTGCGCATCCATCCAGATGGTTAGCGACTCTGACCTGTCCGCTTCTCAATGAGTTCATGTGTTTAAACGAGTATCGTTAGCTGTATGTGTGCAGAGTCGTTGTTCAATTATGACGATATACTCCTACGCGATGAGATCATGGCCTTTAGCACTACTACTAATGTATCTTTGTGTCGACACATATAGACTGTAACAGTAATATTTCGTTAATTGTAACATAGCAGGTAATTTATGGCGAATAACACAGACAGGCAAAAAGTCAATTACCTTGTAATAAATACTCGACTTCTTTTCTGCGTTCCTGGCTCTGAAAGTAAAATGTATCCACTTGAAGCGATCCTGGAAATACATCCAGGCAAAACCACAGTAAATTTGAACAGGCGCATTACGGACACCCCCGTATTGGACTTAGAGCCAGTGGCCCGCAGTATTCGTTTACATGGTGCATTCTGGGATTCCTATGTCCTCCTCGTGCACGGTTGACGTTCAGTTTCGAGAGGTTGCATCTTTTAAGGCAGTAGGAAGATAGTCTAATGCTGCGTATAATTATACGTAGATCCACAACTAAACTGAATAGAACAGTACCTCTAGATCAGTGTGATTCACCACTTTGCCTATGCATCAGCTCAAGCAACCTCGGAGCACATGTAGAGCGAATCACAACAGATAAGCCATAAAAGAAAGCCAACCCTCCTCTAGTGTTCATATACGTGTTATATATATATATATATATATATATATATATATATATATATATATATATATATATATATATATACTTGTTGCATAACTGAAAATGCGAAAATTTGAAGCAACATTGCATGCGCTTACTGCTGTCATCTCTACTTGAAATATTTAGCGAAATACTGCCATCTATCGAATGTCTTAAAATCCCCTCTTGTTCAATACCAGTTGACCCATGGAAGCCTGGCTTCCCGCGGAAAAGAGAAAAATGAGATTCCAGTAGAAGCAACGAGATGCTTTCTCTGGCCCTGATTGGACAAACAACGTTATGAGGAGATGTAGCTCCGCCCGGAAGCCCGTCTACACGTTCACGTGTACAAAGCGCTGCATCCAGGAGCGATAACACGATACTTTGTGATGACCAATGAAGTTGAGGAGCAACTAATTGTTTTGATGAATATAACCTCTACAGTTAATCCATGTGATTTGTCTGGAGAATGGGTTAAAATCTTTGTTCTATTTTTGTAAAACTGCAAGGTAGACAAATTGGTGTAGGTTGGGTAGGTTTTTTTTTTTTTTTTTTACAATTATAACTTAACTATAGGCTTCACTTACTGTTAGCCACCTAACAAGACAGTTTAGCTAGCGATCTAACGAACACATATTTACCTAATTAGCTTAAATGGAAAACGTCGTGGATCGGATTTTACGTGACTCGTTCGAATCTCTTACTTATGAAGAAAGAAAACGCATTAAAGCAGAGGGCAGACCTAAACCTGCAATTAATTTGTTTCAAAACTCGCGAGGTAGAAATCGGTCTTTTCAAGTTTCCTGGTATGAGAAGGTAAAGTGGCTTACAGGTAGCATGGTCACTAAGCGAATGTACTGCTGGCCTTGTCTACTGTTCAGGCCTGCAGATGGATGTTTGACATGGTCTAGAACTGGATTTGATGATCTGCGTAATTTTGGCAGATCCTGCAGAAGGCACCAAAATTCTAAACAGCACGTCAATGCAAGTGCTCGGTTAAATCTACTGGGCAGAGGTGATGGCGATGCAATAAACGAAAGCGTACGTGTCCAAGTGGCACGGCATAACGAAACGGTGAGGGAGAACAGGGCAGTTCTAAAACGTTTCATAGATGCAGCCTCCTTCCTGGGGCGGCATGAATGGGCTTTCAGAAGACACGATGAGGGCAGAGATTCTGACAGTAAGGACAACTACAAGGAGTTGGTTGAAGTAATTGCCCGATATGATGAAGTTCTGACTAGGCATTTTGAATCGTCAGCGGTCCTCTTTGGTGTGTCAGACACAATCCAGAATGATCTAATTTTCTCACTTTCAGCGACTGTTCTAGAAGAGATTAAGGCCGAGGTTGATACAGCTCCTTTTTTTGCATGGCAGATAGATGAAACTTCTGACACTGGCTGTCAGGGCCAGCTCTCCATTGTTCTCCGTTATGTAGATGTTATGGGAATTATTCAAGAACGTTTCATTGGTTTTTTTGATGTTTCGGATGGTGGCGATGCTCAGTCAGTGGTAACGTTTTTGCGTGTTGAAATGGAAAAATTCAATTTCCAGCACAAGCTTGTTGCACAGATGTATGATGGGGCAGTTGTCATGGCATCTGCAATGAACGAGCTTCAGGCTAAAGTTAAGGAGATGGCGCCTAGTGCTGTGTTTGTACACTGCTATGTACATCATCTCAGTGTGGTGCTGAGCCAGGGAGTAAAGTGCATACCTGAGGCTAGAATCTTCCTCGCAACACTTTCAGGGTTCTCCTCTTTTTTTGCAAAGTCATCTAAAATGGTTGCCCTCATGGAAGCATCTGGCTTCTCTCAGCTGCCGAGAAATGGTCCAAATCAGTGGAACTTCACATCAAGAATAGTTACCACTGTGGCAAAGAATCACCAGTGGTTGGTAGAGACATTTGCAAGGATAGTTGACTCACAGGACATTAAGGAGGATGACACAATTGATGCAGCTCAAGGGTTTATTAAAACCTTGCGAGATTTTGATTTTACGTTCATGCTCCTCACGTTTGATCAAATTTTGTCAGAGACAGATGTCATGTTTGACATTGTGCAGCTGAGGGCAATGGATGTTGTGTTTTGCAAAAGTATGATCCAAAAGCTTATTAATTTTGCAGAAGAAAAGAAATCTGAGGCGTCATTTCTTTCCACCTATGAAAGGGCAGCAAGTTTAGCAGAGGACCCAGAGGACTTGCTCAGGAGGAAACTTGGCCAATTGGGAAGGAGTTTGTCCCAGACACATGATCCCAAGCAGCGCTACAGGGCTGTGTACATAGCTGTTGTAGACAATCTGGTCGAGCAGATTAAGCAGCGGTATGCCGATCTGGATAATATTTGCTTCTTCGAGCTTCTGAACCCAAACAAATTTGAAGAAATGAAACGAGTGTTCCCTGAAGATGCTTTCGGTTGTCTGCAGGAGGGTTATGGTCACTTTTTTGATGCAGAGCGGCTAAAATATGAACTTAAAAAGCTGTATTCCAACAGGGAGCTTCAAGGCGACAGAGGAAGACTCTGTGCCTTCTTGACCTTTTTCAAAGCAGCAGAACTGGACAAGGTGATGCCCCAGTCATACAAGCTGATGTGCTTAGTGGCTACGATTGGGGCCACATCCGCTGGCATAGAGAGGAGTTCTTCCTGCCTTAAACGGGTGAAGACCTACACCCACCACGCAGTGGATCAGGAGCACCTTAAAAACCTGGCAGTCTTGGCAATTGAAAGAAAACTAGTAAAATCACTGGAAAAAAACCCTCACTGGTATGACCGAGTCATAGCACAATTTACAAAGAAAGAAAGAAGAGTAGAGCTCATGTACAAGGTAAGGGGACAGCCAACAATTCTTGTAAAGGTAGCAACTAATGATATGAGCTAAAGCTGTAAGTTATCTTAATTCTTTATATTGCTGGGGTAGTTAATCAGATTTCATTTATTTTTCTACTGTGGTAACATTGCAGGCAATTTGCAGTAAGAGGACTGCACTGCAGTCATTTCAATAGAGACGTGATGCATAGGAGCATGAGATAGACAGTTGTCCCATATTTAGAGCAGGATGTGCATATATTGAACTGTAGAAAGTTGTACTGTAGTCAAATGGTAAAAAAATAATTCGTATTTTCTCAGATTTCAGTGGTTTAATATAAGATATCTTGCATTCAAATGAAGAGTTCATTCCTGTGTTACTGTCTCCCTCGTCCGATGGAAGGAAGTTTTTCTTTGCCACTGTCACCTCGGTCTCTCTTGTGTGGAATTCCTTATTTTTTTTGTTTGAGTTATGTGTTTTATAGTGTATGCTAATATATCACCTTTTTACATAGATTTGATAAAAAAAAAATTAATTTCCAGGGGAGAGGGGCTGGGTGTGGTTTGACCCTGAATGCTCCTTAACTCTCCCAGGAGAATATATAAATGGTCACATGAGAACACCTCTCTGCTATATTGAAGGAGGTAACCATATTTACTATGGCAATAGCTGTTGGAGCCTGCAGAAATGGCAGAGAACCATGGCACATGTGCAGATACAATTTTCATGAGTGATAGAGTCGCTGATGCATGCATGTGTAATTGTCAAATGAATGTTTTCCGTTCATTATGCTTCCTTCTTCAAGTAACACTTAAATTAGTTCCAAAATAATTATTATGAGGACAAAGCAGTTCTATGGACAAAGCTTGACAGTCCCCCGTTGAGAGGAAAGTATGAGATGAGCATTTCCTCGACATAATTGTGTAATATTATAAAATGACTTTCTGAAGGGGTCATCTTTAAGTGTTAACCACTTACTTAACAGTGACCTCTGGCATGGATAAAAACCCCTCAGGCCTTTGAATTTACAAATGTAGGACACAAATCTCTTTGAGGAGGCCATAGCCATACTTTCTAGCTCACAACTGGCAGCATGTAATCTGTTTGACATTTTCTTGATATACTCTCTGATCAAAGGCAACTTGCATATCTTACATTTGACATATCATAGTGGCTTTATTTGAGTCACTAGCCTGAAAGGGCTTATATGTATGAGTAAAGGTCGGCTCTGATATAGGAGACTTTTGTTTGGCAGTGCTTTCTTAGGGTATTTGTAAATGGACATGAAGTAGCTATAGGAGAAATTCAAAAGGTAATATTTATAAGAGCCCCACCAAAACAAGAGACATCAACAGACCTTGTAAATCTAAAGTGTATGAGTTTGCATTAGAGGACAGCCAAATAGAGGTAGTAAACAGTTATTTTCCACCAGTCATCATTGAAATTTGCACCTTTTACAAGTCAGGCTGTAATAATATGATAATCTGGTTTGTTAGCATGTATTCTGTTGTTGTCACTTTATATCTGTAGCCTCTGTGGTGACAGAAATTAATGACATAGTCTTATCAAATGATGGAATACAATTCAAAACAGTACAAGGGCATATTTAGTATTTACTAAATATTTAGTATTTACTAAAGTCTCAGAACACATACCTGTATATATAAGGTTATTTTTATCCCTGGTAACTAAATTTTAATCAGTTTAATCCACTTTATTAAGTATACGTATATTGGTACACATATTTGCTAAAAACAAAAAGCATTTAGGTGTGGATTATCCTTACTTGCCACAAATGATGTATGTCATTAGGGCTGCAGTACTATTTTCTGCTGCTTGGAAAATTGAAGAGGCAATTTCCTGCCGTACTATTATCATGTGTCCCATTTGTGTGTTTGTACCTCTGTCTAGATTTCCTTGGCTTCTCTACAAGTCTCAAGTTAGCTCTGCCAGTCAAAGTATTGATATCTCTAAAAAAAAAATGAATTCTACAGACATGCCACATTATTCATACGAAACGAATCATACGTCCTCAGCATGTCAGTACATACACATTTGCGATGCATAGCTCTGCCACTCAAAGTATTGATATCAATGTGATGTCACCTTACAGTACAACAAAGCTGGATACTTTACCTCAGACACACTTAAGAAACACTGTGCCAAAGTACTGTGCAGTATCTTCACTATTCTTTCTGTTAATTTGACCCTGTGTTTGTCTGGGGATCTGAATAAAGTGTGTGTAAATAGAATAAGAAGGTGACATTTTGTGTGATGGTAAGAAACACCACTTTCACCTGATGAATTCAAATATTCTGCATAGGGCAACAGACTGCAAAGGGTCCTGAACATATAGAACAGTGTGTTGGAATTCCATGTATTTGTAAATTGTGATGCATATTAATATTGTCTTTTATCGTTTCTCAGTGAGTAAAGGGTCAATAGAAAGTTTGATTTGTCACTGAGTCTGTTGCTGAATAGCCCTCATGCAGTTTGACATGTATATAAATAGCTTGCAACATTGTAGCTATGAAGAGTCACACATACTTTCTGCTGCCACTTTATTGCATTTTGGGTGGCACCAATCGTTGAAGTTTTTTATTATTTTATTATTTCTTTTTATAACTTCCATATTTGCACAGACATGTTTTGGTGTAAATGCGTTCCCCAGAATGCCTAGTGCCACACACCTGACACCTCTTGCCCATTTCATAAATAGCCTTGAAAGGCCACATGATAAACCACAGGATTGAGAAACAGTAGAGAAATAGAAAATAGTGTTGGGTAGTATTCACTTAGTATAGTGCCTCCTTAGTGTGTGTGGAAGGTTGTATATTATATCACATCATGTTGATATCAAAACTCATTGCTGCAAATGAGTATGCAGGCTATTGAAAAATTGAGAATATACGATTTGAATGTGAGAGACGCCATGTGTTGTGTTAAAATAGCAGTGGAGGCAATCGCATTCATAAACTGAAAAACACATCAGAACAATTATTTAACTGTGTAATCATAAAGTGAAATCATAAAAATGAATCGTGATTCTAACAAGAAATCATGTTTATGCCAAAAATCAAATACATTGTTTGGTCAGTTGGCACCAAAGATAAACCCAAATTTGACATGATTAGTTCGACTAATTACGACTAGCTACTTTAAAACAAGCTGTAAGCAAATCTCTAACACCGAATATGTGGGAAACTGATTACATTTTTTGTTGTAGGCTTACTTGTATTTTCTGATGACCGCTTTACGGGTTTAGTGTTTACACATATTGCTAATTGGTGTTGATGGCTTGCGGTTTAGCAGACCTTTTGGTACCTTGGGTTTACCACCCAGCTACCGTTATGAGATTTCTTAGCGGTCTGTGTTCTTGATGGATGTCGGTGCAGGAGTCGGCCAGGGAGGCGCTGTCGTGTGTTTACTAGGTGGAAGAGCAGGAAAGCGAGAGAGCGAGTGGGGGAGCGAGCGAGAGAGAAAACTTTTCAGTTTTAAAGAGCGAGAGGAAGCGTGCGCTGGAGCGGCGACCATGCAGGTAAACGCGTTAATTGCATTGATCTTAATGAAACCACGTTGCCTGCGGCTTAATTATGTAGTTGTGGGAGTACTGTTGTCGCTCATTTTCCAGTTCCGTAAAGAGGGTGGATTACATAGAGCCGATTAAACCGTAATATGTCCATTTTCTTGGAATTGGTACCTTAAAATCTCAAAGTTTTCTGTCTCCGGCTACTCTCTTTCTCTCCTCCTACCAACCAATTCGCCACTCGGTCTGCTCATGCAGACCGTCTTAAGTACCCCAGCGTTTAATTTTGTGTGTAATAATTGCATAGTATTTTTAAAAGAAATATAGTTGAATGTGTCATAAAATATGAAGCAGTTTAGGAGTGTGGAGTGGATCGCAAGGGGATTTTATGGGGGCTAACTTATGTGTCGGAAGAGGAGGGGGCCGAGTGCGTTTCTTACACATCTGTAAAAGGAATCCAAATTTATTAATTACACAGCCGAAGCTATTGTAGGCCCGAATTTCCTCTCAGGCAGGCAGCGGTCGGTGTAAAATGGGTTGCCCGATTGGCAGCATCCAAGTTTAGGGAAGGGCACTACTCAAGGCCGAGGTTTTGGGAGACACTGTAAATGCATTTTGATTTAGAGAAAGGTGTTTGTGTGACTATCGATTGTGCGTTTCTCTTTACTGTATCTTGCTAACTAGCTAACTGGCTAGTTATGATCAACGTGGCGCGTCGATTTTTTACGAAAGTGTGAATGGCAGATTAGCTAATGTTAGCTAGCTAGGTAGCCCGCTAATTGCGCTTCTCATTTGTTCCTGCGGTGTCTATTCATTATTTAAATTCGCAATTAATGTTGGAAAGTGATTTTTAAACTTGGGTAATTTGCCAGGCAGTTGAGTTTGTATTGGATATGTAGTTAACGTGGAAGTTAATGATAGTTATTGTATTTTAAATGTTTTGCTTATGTTACATAAGTCAGGGCGAGATAGCTAGCTAGCTAGCTAGCTAATTGATCCACTGGTTGGTGTTGCTAATTAGTCTGTGGGCTAATTAAATTAGTAGGGGAAATGGGGACATCAGTATTTACACAACGGCAACACATAAGATGATATCATGTAAGTTACTGTTGTTATTTTTAGCTACTCGTATAATGAAATCAACCCGAAAGCCGATGCTACTTATTTTCTGGTAAACAATGCACATAATCATTCGGGGCCGCAGCTAATTGATATACTGTGACGTATCCGAGTGGAGACTACTGTGTTGGCATTTCTGTAGTTGAACGTTTCATTACTGTTGGCAGTGTTTATCTGGTTAATGTTGCCTTCTGATTTTTTCTCATTAATATGTGTGTAACAGTGTAACGGCGGCGTAACGTTTATATGTTTGCCTCAAAGTGACTTTTCAGCATTGCTACGAAATGCATATAGGTCAGTCCATGTAAAATCAACCCCCTTTCAGTCTGGCTGTCTGATTTCCTCAAAGTTGGCACACTCTTTGTTTCTGTCAAGGCCCTTTCAGGTTAGATTGTATTTTGTGGTCTTAAATACTTTGAGATACGATTACTTAAAGTTTTCCTTGAGGTTCTGGGCCTTTTTTGCCTTTCTAAGCTTTCTTGTAGATAATGCCCAGTGCAGAACTGTTGATTTTTGAATTTTCCTGACACATTTTTATATGCACCATTTGTATGCAATTCCGTCACTGCTTAATTTTATTTTTATCTTTTTTTTTCTTTTCTGTCCCTTTTTGGTGGTGGTTTGTGTTAACCGTTGGCAGTCTCATTTCATTTAGACAAGGCTAAAGAGCTAGAGAACTTGAAAGCTAGGTGTTGGGGGTGGGCAAAGGCGATTTGGTTGCGGGGCTGGCAATTTATAATCCAAAAGGCAAGGTTCTCAATCTGCATGAATATTCAGTGGCAGCAAGAGCATAACTGATTTCCACATGCATTTCATCTATTGCAAAGATATGAAGCTGGAAATTCTGCAGATAGCTGCAGCAGTACAATACAAATTTTATTGTACAGCAATATAATTTAAAAATGTAAAATTGTTTGTTTTTATTACTGTGTGACAGATGATTACCAGTCTGCATATCATCCCCGAAAAGCAAAGATGATATGTCTACAATTTTAAATGGCAAAATATGTTGCTTATTCATTTCAAGGTTGTACCATCTCTTCTATTTAATACACAAATACCAGTGATAGCTCTGTCTAATCTCCTAACAGTACTATACAAAAGGCACAATTTAAGTTCTATTACAGTTAAGTAGGGAAGCCCAGATGCTGTCTGAAGAGATGGGTCTACAGTGTCTGGAGAAATATAGCCAGTGCCTCTGCTGTTCTGATGGCTGTGGGAAGCTCATTCCTTCACATAGAGGCCAGAGTAGACAGGGGGTATGACACATGCGCAGCAAGGTGGAGGAGGGATGGTCAGGTATACTGAGTTACAGGGTGGAATGGTCTGGCTGGTATATGAGGTCTGATTGTTGCTTGCATTTGTGGACGAGCTGTTCCCCTCAGCAGGCTAACGCCAGCGTTTTTAAATTGAAGTGAGCAGTTACTGGTAGACAGAGGATGGAGATTGAGTGGAATGAGATACCAGAGTACTGTGGGAGGTTGCAGTCCAGCTGAGCAGCAGATTTCTGAATGAGCTGCAGTGGTGCGCTCTCTCAGGCAGGGAGACCAGTGAGGATGTAGTTGCAGTTGTCAAGGTGAGAAAGGACCAAAGGCTGGACCAAGAGCTGAATGGAGACGGTGCTGAGGATTCAGGTTCTTTGGTTCAACAGATAAGCTGTTACCTGCTACACTATGTTTTCAATTTGGCATGCCTGGCATTCCTTATTGGTGTTGCACAGTGTTGGTAGAGCAAGCCCATAAAAACTGACTTCCGGCCGGCCTTATTGTTCAGTAGCTTATAGGTTAAGTAAGGATTGCATTAAGAAATCGGATGATAGTCCAGGGCATAGTCATCGGTTTATTCAGTACCCCTCTGGTCAGACATGCATATCAGTAAAACTAAGTACAGCAATAATTTATGAAGGCAATTTAAAATAATAATGAGGGCCTAGGAGTTGCTTAGTCAGTGCCGGCTGAACCCTACAGCTTAGAGCACAAATCTGAATTGTGTCGTTTACTGTCAGTGACCGGAAGCCAATACTGGCAGAGCACAATTGGCTTCGTTCTGCTGAAGTAGGGTGGGTTTTGTCATCAAGTCTGCTCACTTTACTGCTCTGACACCCTGCAGTGACTGAAGGCTCCCACAAGTCACTCCTGCAAGTCACTCAGTTGATGTTGGTGGAGATGGCCTGTCCTCCAGTTCTGCATTGTTGTACTGTGGTGCACTGTGGTACTTGTAGGATGAAAGATAGCTGTTGGATGCATGTGGGTGTATTGGAGGATTGAATTTGATTCACTTTAGTGCTCATGCACCAGTACAAGTGGTGGTTCCAAACTGGGTAAAAAGGAGAAAAGCTCAAAGAAAATGTTAGAATTATATGACATAGATAAGGGTTTGTAACAAAGTTCTGACTAGATGGTATGAAAAAAAGGCTAGAAGGACTGTCTAGTGTTTGAATTGAATGGAAAACCTTGGTTTCAGCTCAGTTCTTTTAGAAAAGTGTGTGCTGGTTCTTGTTCCAACCTTGGCTAAATTGGTCCAATTATTGAACAAGTTGTACACGTTGTGAATAACTCAAAGCACACAGCATTTCTTCACTATGCTGCAGAGGTACAACCTTCAGCAGTGATTTATCATTTGCAGAAAGGTGGAGAAGGTCAAAATGATTAAACGGTGGGGCTAATTAAATACTAAAGAGAGGAGACTGGAGCAAAAACTAGTACACGCAAAGCCCTCCAGGAAGAGTTGGCTCTTGACCTAGACAGTCTGCAGATATTGCAGCCCCTTTTATTCTCAAATATTTGAAACTTTTCACCCACATAATAAAATGTTCTTACTTATATATATATATATATGAAATTTCTGTATTTTATTGTATTTTACAATTTTATATATTATATAATTATATATAATTTTGTAACTTTCATACTTTTGCAACAGGTCAGTGAGTAAGCAATTTCTTACTTTAATTCGGTCAAAAAGTTTAAAAGTTAAGGTTTTTACGTCTTTAGATATAGTAATGGACAAATCTGCTTGTTTAAATGAATGTGCCATAAATTAGCTGATCATTCCCTAGCCTTGTTGATGCTGCAAGGCTCCTGTACGACGGCAAGGATTGTAGTGGTGGGGCAAGCCAAATGTGTGGCTCCAAACGGGGTAGCATAAGGGGAAAGTGAATTAAAAAAACAGGCCACATTTGACCAAATAAAACAGATTAACAGGTCTGTGAGCTAGCTAGCTCTAAAAGCTAAAAAAAAAAAAAAAAAATCATTGACTTCAGCGTTGTGTATCATTTCTTAAATATGCTATAACTGTTTGGTAGCTTCACTTTTGATTAAGTTGCTGAGGTCATTTTGGTCCATGTCCACATGTGGCAATGATGATCTTTGATTGTTTGCTCTTGTTTGTGTATGCTTTGTCTTTGGGACATTTAACTAGTTTAGGCCTTTGATTGTACACAGGCGGCTCTGATAGATTCAGCACTTTCAAGTCTACCGTGGGAGCCTGCATGAAAAGACTATTCAGAGTGGTTTGTTAGCTGTACAAGAAAGTAATAGTGTGGCAAGAGGAAATCAAAACAAACCTCTGAAGGTTTTCAAAAGGTACTGAGATTCTTTGTGGTAATTGGGGCCATTGTTGGGACACACATTCCAGTGAAGGCCCCAGAAGAATGCCCTGAAACTTATATCAACATAAAATTGTTCCGCTTTTCAACTGGCAGGCACAAAATGTAAATGTGATCATTAATAGGGGAAATTTGAGTGGGATTGTTTTATACTTTTAATATTATTTTAATTTTTGTAATGTCACCTTTTTTAAATCTGTGTGTCACAGGGTGTGTATTTGGATTACAGTCTGGGCTACTCTGTACTCTTAAAGAAATCACTTCTGTTAATTGCAAATCTACTCTTTTACATGGGAGGTTTATTTCTATCCAGAATGACTTTATTGGCATTTCCAAAGCTAGCTAGTTTTTAGCTTGCCCCTATTTACCTGCCAACATTCAGTGATCACAGATTCCATATGAAGCTGGGAAGAGGAGGGTGAGGGGGGGACGGGCAACAGCCTCAGACTCAGGGCCTTTTATATATGACCCTTGAATTATAGCCTGACACATTTTGAGATATCACTTAGGTGTAAGATGTGAGATTCATTGGGTTTCAATTAGGGCTGCACAATATAGCTGTTGCTATATATCGTATAGCTATTTTTAGCGCAATAACAGCTATCCCCGGTATGTGGCGTTAGGTTTCTTCCTGTATTTTTAAACCCTTTAGTCATATTTGATGCGGGAGCACACCTCCAAAGTTCAGTGAAATGCTTCCAGGGCAGAAAAATATCACTTGTATCTATATGTTGGTTAACTTACCTATTAGCTTTGAAAAACACATAGCATATGTTTTCACTCTTTATCTTTGTAGCCATGTGTTTCTATCTACCACATAGAAGCAGCATAGGGCTGTTGCTGTGATATCAACATTGAATGGCATTGAGTGGCATTTTTTCCCCTGGAAGCATTTCGCATGGCCTCGGAAAACTTGAGGTGGGCTCCCGCATCAAGTATGACTAAAGGGAAAACAATACGGGAATAAACCTAATGCCACATACCGGGGATAGCTGTTATTGCACTAAAAATAGCTATTCGATATATCATGACGGCTATATCGTGCAGCCCTGGTTTCAGTAGTTTCAAATGCTATCTATTTGCCCTTTAGTTACACAGTGGAGTTTTGAACTATAGCTCCCAGTGTGCATAACTCCAGAGTGGTCACTTGACTGAAGGCAAACCACATTTGTTTAAAAATGGTACCACCAAAAGCAAAATAAAGACGATTTACAACCAAAGCATATTTTGTGCATTCTTTCTTTAATATGTTGGCCAGAGCAGTGTAACTAGTGTCATGTTACAACCCCACAATATAAATTGTCTGAATAGACTGCAGACCCCCACTATTTGGATTTCAAGTGCAAATGGAAGCAGATTTCAGATGGTGTATATGAAAGGCGTCTGAGACTCAAGCTCAGAATCTGGCAGAGGCTAAGAAAAGAACTTCCATATTGATCTTTTCTGATGCAATAACTATCACTCCACCCCTTCATAGTGAATCCTTTCTTGTAAGAATGTGTGACATCAGCTTATTTAAATATCCAAGTGATTAAGAACAGCTTTTGTAGTCACAAATTGGCTTTGACCACACACAAATAAAGCAATGAAACATTTTGTTCATTGCAGACCTGTCTTAAGTTAAAAAAGGAAATAATATGTAAACATAAGCATAATTCATTGTAGTAATCAGCAAGATTCACCCTCTGACTTCTATATTGAACATGTGACAGGCTGCGTGTTACACACTGTAACCATCACAAATTTGCTTGATTTGACATTCAAGAGCTTGTTGATATTTAAGACATCCAGTAAAGTTCAGTATGGCCAGTCAAGAACTGTAACAATTACAAAAAGCTTGTTAGTACAACGGTTATAACTTTTTATTTTTTCACCAATCGTTGGCTGTGACACTTGCCAAATTCAAGCTACAGTGGTTATCAATGAATGTTTATGTCATGGTCTTTTCAGATGAAAAATACAGAGTTGTGATAACTATTGTGAAATGTTTGAAAGAAGTTAATTGAAAGAGACCATGTACTGGGAAGCATTTGATTGCAATACTGCATTTTTAATTTGTGTGACTTAAGATCAGACAATATGTTGTAAGCCATATACATTGAGGTGCTCCAAAGAATTTTTTAATTCTTTTTTTGTTAGAAGCATTTACCATATTTAAAACAATACAAAAGATGAATAATTTATGATACATATTGTTGTAATCTGAAAGTTATCATCTGAATAGGACAAAATACAGGCTGTCCAATCAGAACATACCTGTGATGACATGCAACAGAAAGGAGTACAAAGTCTTCAGTATTATAATCCAGTATTACAGTTGCTCAATCCGGTAGCATTCAGCAGTACAGATTTCCCATCGGCCAGGATGAAACCCTTCAAAAGGATACTGTGCTTGTCTGTAATTGGTATTACACACAATGTGCTGCAATGTGTAAGATACAGTGAGCAGCTACCACAGTGAGTAGCTGCAGGCTGAATAGTTTATCTGTTAGACAGGCCAGACCAGGCCAATGTTAAGAAGTGTTATTAGTGGTAAGGGAAGATTTATGATTTGCAGCAGCAAAATTAAGATGGAGGAGAAGCTGTCTGGTGGTAGGTTTGTTGTGATAGTAGCTGTGATGTCTCAAGCCACAAAATCAAAACTGAACATTAGCTGAAGCTTGAACTTTATTCTAATTGTGTAATACTTGCTGACTGGTTTGAGTTGAGTGCAGGTTTTAATTAGCCATTGTCGCTCACTATTGTGATTTTAACATAGTGGTGTTCAAACAATTTCAGGCACCCCACCGGCATTATTGTAAGGGGTAAAATAAGACAGTAAATTAAATTCAGATCAACAGCTTTCTGTTCCCTACTCACCCTTCCAAAATCCAAATAGCACTTGTCCTGTTTTCTTGACTTTGCTGGTTTGAGTTTGGGTTAGAGGAATCCCGGCTTTGTTTCAGTGTAGTACTTTTAACAGTAGGAGTAGATTCATTATCTATTATAATGAATAGAATTATTAAGCCATGATTGCTATCCAAGCACCAGCTATTGCAGAGATGACACAGAATGCCACTGCCATCTCATGCTTACATGTGCTCCAGCCAGCCGAAAATAATAAATCAGTTTTGGAGTTAAAATGCACAGGACAGGCTACATACAATAATAAACTGACTTTTTTATTCTTTGGCAATTTTTATTTATTATTCAAAACCAGACTCCTAGAGGGCATAGAAACTATAACTGGCCACTCTTCGAGGTTATAGTAGATTTCCTGCTTTTTGAGGGTCCGTTTAGCATCGAAACCAATACTGTGTGGTGAGTGGATTTAAGAAAACTGACACGAGGGTTATGGTATTAAAGCAGAGTGATATCATCCAGTTCCATCTGTATTTAGTAAAACCTAAAATTAATTTCCATTCACATGTAATGTAAAATAGTTGTTGTAGTAAACAACTAAGAACAATAGTGATTCAGGTAACAGTCTAAGGTGCATATGGTGTAGTTTTACTTAATTTACTTTTGAGTGCTAAATTATGTTCATTGAGTTCATTCAAAGGAATGATTTGAGCTGGTGTAAGGGAAACTTAGTAAGGCAGTGTGGAGAAGGACAGTTGATTTTTGCCAGATATGGAGTTCAGCTAAGCTCTTGTAGATATTATGGATTCCAGGATCATATGGCTGTGCTGTTGATGATGAATGATGAAAAGTTGCTGCTAAATTTATAAACTTATAGCCAAAAGCTGTGTCTGTAAAATATTTATTTTCTTCCCTCAGAGTTTAAATTAGAGCTGGGCGATAAAGCCATCACGATATATCGAATAGCTATTTTTAGCACAATAACAGCTATCCCCGGTATGTGGCGTTATGTTTCTTCCCATTTTTTTTTTTTTTTTCCGTTAGTCATACCTGATGCGGGAGCACACCTCCAAAGTTCAGTGAAATGCTTCCAGGGCAGAAAAATATCACTTGTATCTATATGTTGGTTAACTTACCCATTAGCTTTGAAAAACACATAGCATATGTTTTCACTAGGTTTGTCAAAATAACGCGTAATTTCGATTAATTATATAAAAGATAATGCGTCAAAAAAATTAACGCAGATTAATTGCACTCTGTAATGCCCCTTGACCCCATACGTCACTGTGTATTTAAGCATTTATCATACCCAACTACAGGCTAGCTAGGTTCTTTTATATCATACTCAGAAACGTATCCACATTTGCGCTCTCGGTAAATGCGAATTAAGTTTGCAATGGTGTAATCAACGATTGCATCAGAACATCTGTAAAGCGGAGTGATACATGTGTAGTTAAAAGTGCTAGTGCTGTTATATTGAATATCAGCACTCATGGAATGCCAAAAATAGCTATTTGATATATCACGACTGCTATATCGCCCCTGCCCTAGTTTAAATGGTTCTAAAAGTTTCGTTACTGGCATAAAAGACCTGGCTTGTATGCAGGTATTGATACTGCACAGATGAGGATGCAGGAGGGAAATTTGCAGAAATATTTTAGCATTGAACTGACATGTCGCAGTGAAAAGACAAAGAAGGAGGCTGATTACCTGAGCAAAATTCTCTCCATGGCTTAATCCATACAAACCTACTTGAAAAAGCAGGACTGACTGACAGAAGTATAATTTTTCATTTTATTTTCCCAAATACAGATATGAACAGATGGCATGTGTTTGATGTTCCGTCATCAGATTCAGTCCTTACATAAACACTACACCATATGATGAAATGTAAAGTTTACAATTTGCAAAATGTTTTTAGTTTGCAATATGTGAATCCTAGTTTTTTTGTCTTTAATTGGCCTCCTCCTTTCACTGAGTTTTCATATTGCCACAATCAGCACTGCTCTGGCTGAGAAGCACATTTGAGCACGTGGCTTTTTGACTTTTAGTATGAGAGGTAGACATACTCTTTCTCAGTCCCCTTGCTTTGATGTTTTGATAACTGATATAGTGAGGACAACCATGTCAAGCTGGTGCTGAATTGCTCCAGGATTTCAGTAATGTATCCTCTGCCTCTCTTTCAGGAGGAGTCAGGGGACATTGAATGCAGTGAGAGCAATGGGGTGTTGGTGTGGTCGTGTCCCCTGTGTCAACAAGGACAGACGGACAGAGATGCACTGGCCCTGCACCTGACTAACAGACACAGCGTGCTGCCTGCCTGTCTAGACAGACTGCTGGATACCGTGAGTTTGTGTGTGTGTGTGTGCGTGTGTGCGTGAGTGAGCCTGAACAGGCGTCTGTGTCTAGCTTGTGTCTTCACGTAGTGAAGGAATGTAGTGGTAGGAATGTAATTTCTGTTGCACGTTGTAAGAAGGCCTACATTTCAATGATTTTGAACGGCTGTTTCATTGTGCTATAATGCTTTGGGAATAAGACATGTAAACAGGAAGATGTCTAAGTGTCAAATTCCCAAACGGGGCTTAGTTTGGTAGTAGCCTCTCATTGCCTTGTCCTCCACATGTTTGGACCGTACAAGATTAATGTGATAGTATAGAATTGTCTTTCAGCGTAGAAGCAAGCCGTGTTTTGTCTAATCAGCAGATTTCATCTTTCATTTTCACCTGTTTAGGCTGTCCCTGTAGAGCGTGCCAGTCAAGACAACGTGGAAGCCGACTCCCAAAATGACATAGGTGAGCATGGCCATGTCAGCATGACTCCCACTCTCTGTCACACTTGTTCTTCTCACAGTCTTATACACCCCTCTATGTGTTATTGTCATTCCACATAGTGCCTAGTAGGTCAGTGTTTATGCACAGTGTTACCATTCTTGTTCACAAAATGCTCATTAAACTTCTAACTGAACTTGTCCCCTTTTTTTCAGACGCTTCACAGCAGATGGATTTGGAAATCTCTGGGGCAGTATCTGAAACCTTAGAAACTGATCAGAATGCCGAAGGACCTAAGAAGAATGCTGCCAGCGCCCGGTTGCTCAGAGGGTCCAGAGTCAAGGTTTCCTGCAATGATAAAGAGATGGAGGGGGAAGAAGAGCAAGAGGAAGCTGGTGGCAGCTTTGACCCCAGTCATGAAAGAACTCAACCTCATGACTTAACGAAACCCCAAAAGGGAGCTTCCAATCCCGCTGTCGATCATGACAGATCTAGCCGTAAAAGCAGCGCACCGGCTCCTGGCGACCCGACGATGGAGAAATTCCTTGACCCCAACCGTCCCTTCAAGTGTAACTCATGCTTGGAGTCTTTTACTTCCAAAAGTGCACTGAGTGTCCATTACAGCTCCAGCGCGCATCTACAACGAATGAAAACAGCATTATCAAAACAGAGTGGTGAAAATGACAGTTCTCTCTCCGCCCAGCCAAACGTGACTCGCCCATATATATCCAGCAAGCCCTACCAGTGTGCTGTGTGTCGCGTTTCCTACAACCATGCAATCACTTTGGAAAGTCACTTGAAATCTGTGTTGCATCAGACTCGCAGCAGAAATGCGGGAAATTCCGCCAGCAGTGCGACAGGGAATTCTGGAAGTAAAGGTACTGGTAGCTGCGGGAATGATACTACCGCGGCTGTGAGCTCTGCTGTAAGCTCTGGGGGTAATGCTGCACAGGCTGTAAGTGCCACCACAGGGAGTTGCGGCAGCCAGGGAACCCCGACCACACCGGCAGTGACAACCAAAGATGGAGAGCAAATAAAACCCCATCCGGTCCTCTCCCTGCTTTCCTCTCCCGTGGCTTCAGCCCAGGCGGTGTCTGCTTTTCTCACTCTCCTGACGTCCAGCTCTCAATCCCTGTCCCCCTCTCTGCTTCCGTCACTCTTTACGGTGAATGCCAGTGCCTCTCCCGCCACAGCTGCCCCTCAGCTGATACCCCAGCAGCAGCTGCTCCTGCCCCTCTTCCTGAATGGACTTCAAGCTCAGAACCAGAGTCCAAATCCTGAATCTGCCAGTCCTGTTCTGACCCAGCCGGTCTCTGTTTTGGGTCTCAACGCTGCGCAACAGGCTCTCCTGGCCCAAAGACTAAGTGGCTTACAGAGCCTTGGGCTGGCAGCTGGGGACTCTGCTTTCACACAAAACTGTGCTGAAGGAAAAGAGAAAGGGGAGGCTTTAGAGGAAGTGGACAAGGCTGAGGAGCAGCAGAGAACCGTAAAGAGTGAAAAAGATGAGGGAGAGGAATCGTTTAAGGGTGAGGACAAAGGTGGAGAGGAAGAAAAAAGTAAAGGGGATGAAACGGAGGGAGGTAAGCAGGGAGAGCAGGTACAAATAAAAGTGAGTAAACAGAAAGAGATGGAAGGAAATACCGTCTCTGAGGATTTCTGCAAAAAAATTGTTCAGCCAAACCTAAACTCCCCAGTTTCTGGCAATAAAATCCCCTTTGAGAGCCCTTTGCCGTGCAATTTGTCTCTACCCAGCACTACCAGCCTTAGTCCCATCAACCTGAACCTAACACTGAGCCCTGATACCACTCCACAGAAATCCCATACTGATACCAGTCCAAGCTGCAGTTCAAATCCTAGCCCAAACCAAGATTCCAAACTTGCCACAAATGGCATAAAAAGCAAGTTGAAATCTAGCATTGCACAATCTGGCCTCTTAAACACTAACCGCACTCTAGGTGTTCAGAACCCTTCTCATACCAATGCAAATTTGAAAGCTCCCAGCCCCAAAGCTTTACAGTTGTCAGAGTTCCAGTCCCAGGTGCTGTGGGCGTTTCTAGAGTCTCGCAGTGAAGCAGATGCAGCCAGCCCTCCCCAGGAAGACTGCGAAGCCCTAGCCTTGGAGGTGGGCCTCAGTGAGGAGGAAGTACGCAGGTGGCTTTGTGAAGCACGAGTGACTAGAGAGAAAGAGAAGGTGAGGGCAACTGAGCAGGCCACCTGTAAGCTGGTACCAAAAGACAAGGCGGGTGAGGGAACTGACAGATGTGCAGATGTGGAAGTAGAGGAAGAGGAAGGTGTACTTACAATCATTGAGTCAGAGGGTGTGCAGAGTCCAGCAAAAAGCAGCCATGCCATCGATTTGTCCAACAGTGGCGAGAGAGAGCGAGGGGTAGACAGCCAAGGGGAGTCCTACCTGGACTCGGACAAGGAAGAGTTCTACACGTCTGTCATTGTGACAGATGAGGAGAGCCAGAACAGCTCTATGAAGGATGAGCCGGTGAGCCCAATGAGACTGGAGGCGCAGGGAGTGCCAGCTGACAAGAAAGGCGTAGGTGGAGGGAAAGTACTCCGCTCCTCTACTGTGTTCCTCTCAGATGCAGAAGACGAAGAGGAGGATGATGGAGGAACCCAGAAAACGAAGATGAAAAAGAGGAAGAGGGAGATGGAAAAGGAGGAGATGGATATCAAGAGGGAAAGGCAGGACCCCGATGTGGATTTGGAGTTGGAAGCTCAGGCAGATCCTCCTGCACCTCTCTCCGTTGATCAGCAAGGTCTTCCTAGGATCAGTGCGGGGAACATCCTGCAGCCCCTTCCACTTTCCCTCTCTCTCACCCCCTTCGCCACACAGTTCATCAGCCCTTATGTTGTCTCCCTCCCTGCCTCGGCGGTGGGGTTGGGGATAAATGCAGGACATGAAAGTAGAGGAAAGGCCCCTTCATTCCCAAACCCCCCTGTGATCACTCGCTGTTCTGCGCCCTACCCTGATCCCCTCAACGCACCACCTCCTGCCTCCCACACACCTCCCTCACGATTCTTGCCTAATGGAGGCGAATTTGAGGCGGCACTGGATCTCAGCATTGGGAAGAATCACAGCTCCGCATCATCAGCATCCTCTTCTGCTTCCACAAATGATAAAGTTCTGGCGCAGAGGGACCATTTGTTGGATGGACTTGGACTAAGGCCAACAACTGTGGGTGTACCCGGGGCAGGAGGCCTTATTGTGGTCCGTGTGAAACCTGAATCTGCTTTGGCAATCCCAACCTCTAATCCAACGACTATTAGCAGCACAATGAGCACTAACAGCAATAACAATGCCAAAACTAAGGCTGTGTACATCAGACCAGCAGAGAGAGGAAGCACCACCATGATGGATAGGGGAAGAGACCAAGAGAGAGAAAGGGAAAAGGAGAGAGACAGGGAGCGAAGGACACCCAGGGTAAGACGGTACAGGGAAATGAGGCGCTCCAGAACTATCATTCAGGCAGAGCAGCTGGATGTGCTGTATGGCTGCTACTTCAAAGATCCAAACCCTGGGAAACATGAGTTTGAACAGATATCGGAGTGGGTCCACCTGCCTAAGAAGGTGGTTCAGATCTGGTTCCAGAACATGAGGGCCCGTGAACGCAAGGGGGAGGTCCGCTTCATCAGTGATGGCACTTTAGCAGCGGTGGGAAAGCCACTTATAAAGTTCACCTGGCCCCTGACCCAACCCATCTTCTCCAGCAACCCCAAACCAGTCCCAAACACCAGCACTCTCAGCAGCAGTAGGGTCTCACAGCCCTCAGCTTCAGCAAATCCTGTGCTTATTCATCCAAAGACAAGGCCAGAGCTGGAGCAAATGAAGGAGAAGGACAAAGAAGCCCCTCCAACATCCAAGCCCAAGCCGGAGATGCAGAAACCAGCTCCACCAGCCAAAGTAATCCCCAAAGCAAAGGCTGCCAGTGCTGCTCTCTCAGAAGCGATCATGGAGACCCCCTCTCCTCTGCCTTACCCTTCCCAGCAGCACAAGGAAGACAAAGGGGAGGTAGAGCGAGGAGAGGAAGAGGAAATCACAGATGAAGACGAGGAGGAGCATACAAGGGAAAGGATTGGGCCGGGAACCACTAACCGCATGATACCAAAACAGTCCACTTCCATCAGCAAGCCCTCTGCGTTGGGTTCTCAGAAACAGAACGGGCTGACCTACTGGTCCCCCAAAGGCCCATTCAAGATCAACACCTTGTCCAGAGAACAGCTGGTTCTCTCTGCAGCTCACACCCCTTCAGCTGCTGCCGCCTCCACGCCCCCCACTGCTACCATCAAGTCTAGCCCTGTGGACGGTGCGTACCTGCACCACTCTGCGCCCCGCCGGCCACGGACACACCTGACCTCCCTGCAGCTATCCATTCTTCAGTCATGCTACGAGACGTGCGCCCACCCAAATGCGCTGGAGTGTGAGACGGTGGGGACGGAGCTGGGGCTGCCACTAAAGGTGGTGCAGATCTGGTTCCAGAACACCCGCGCCAAAGAGAAGCGCTGGCGGCTGCAGCAGGAGAAGCAGGTGAGAGCTGTGTTTACCCAATTCCTCAGAAGTTGAGCACAGATAACCTTGCGCATTAAATGGTGCTGTGATGCTATGTGCTCACTGGCCACGTCCTTGTGTACCTTTGCTGTTTCGTGTTGGTTCAGAGCCGCTGAAAATGGTCCTTTGTGTTTTTGTTAAACGTCCACAGAGATACCTGCTCCCGGGTCCTTTCAAACAGTACTGAACATCAGCTTGTTTCTTACTCTGTGTATCATCTGATAAAGTGCAACAGAGCAGTGTTTCTGAATTTCCGAATGGATTTTTCTTTCGGCTAATACTGTTTAATGTTTGTCAGTGTGTAAACTGGCTTGAAATCTACCACAGCATGAAGAAGAGGAGATTATACTCCTGCACCTCTACGTCACTTACACCTGCCTAATGTTTTGTTTTTCTTACCATGTTTTTGTTACTGCTGCCATACTCAAAATGCAGATAATTCTAGTTCAGTTGGCAACAAGTATATCAAATATAATTGGTACTTAACTGTAGTTCAGCAGTAAGACATTTGTTTGAAATGACTTATAATCTGCTTATTTAAGAATAATTTATCATTTTATCGTATTACAATGCATTCCTTGTAGCACAACTCCAGAATAATAGAAACAGCAGTTTATTTATCAGAGGTTGTTATGAACAAAAAGATCTTTATTTCACATAGTCAAAAAACCATGCGTACTTCCATTGAATCCACCAAAACTATGTGCCAAAACTATGGTCATGTTACAATATTGTTCATTCCTGGCTAATGAAAACAGTATTTTGCTTTTTTTGTCTGTACTTCTGCTGAACATGCAGTGATGCGTTGTGTCATTGAGCATGTATATTTACTCTGTATGTCTGCACATGTCTTTTAGATGCCTCTGTCCCTGGGTATCGTGCTCACTCTCTTTCTCTCCTCTCTCCTCTTGTAGTTGCCCAGTACAACAGACTCCAAGAAGGTAGACATCAGCCCAAGCAGCTACCTGCAATACAGTGCACTCCGCGCCAACCGCCCCATCTTACCCAAACCAGTTCAGCTGACAGTGGTGGAACCCTCTACAACCCCTGCCCAGGGCCAGCCAGCAGGGCGTGAGACCCTGAGAGGCAGATGTGAGGCGTGTGGAGTTGGGTTTGAATCCCGGGCAGCGGGGAGAGCCCATGTGTTCTCCCCACGGCACCTGGCCACGCTAAGAGCTACTAACTTTGGCCAGCCACCCTCACTTGTCAACAGTAGTGCAGCTACCGGGTCCAGCGCTGGCGTAGCCGCACTGTCTTCATCCCCCTCTCCGTCCATCAGCACCAGCTAAGGCACAGGTCTGCTAACACTGGTACGGACACAGGGCCTACGGGGCTCTTTGCTTTTAATGGACACAGACAACTGTGGACCCTGGTCTTTAAGCAACTGTTTTTTTTTTTTTTTTAAATTTTGCTCTTTTTTTTTAAGTTTCTGGTACGGGGTAAGCCCCAAACATCCTCTATCCTTGCTCTTTTTAATTGTGGACATCAGCCAGATGTTATCTACAGGGCTCTTAGTACCAAACAGGCCTATTTGAAATCACTGATTAACTTCGTATTGATTCACAAACAATGAGACTGGTGTACTGAGCCTGTTTTAGATTCTGGCCAAGCAGTTGTGGTCCTACCCTATTCCATCGCCATCCTTGAGACACTAAATTAAGATCCCAGTTACCTGGATTTTGCTTGTTAATGATCCCTTCAAGACCTTGCTGAAGAACAGTACTGGACCAAGAAATGCTCTCGGACGGAAGCTCCCCAGCTCTTCGCACTGCTACTTAAAACTGGTTAGGAGTCCTGGTAATGGATTCTACTGCCAAGCCCCTGTTTTGTATCTTTGGGTCAGATCCCGGCAATATGATTCCAGACCCACCCCCAGTGTTAACGGTCACGTTTTGTAAAGCAGGATTGCACAAAGTTCGAATCCTGCTACCAATTATTGCACTGGGTCACTCTTGGTTTTGAACCATGTCCTGGCAGAAGCGGGAATCTGCTGTACACTTGTAACTGCTGGATTGTACCAGCAGGATTTAGAATGTGTTGTGGGTGCAGTTGTGTTTGTGGGGCCTTTGTATCTGCTCGGATAGAACTGCTGGGATTTGGGCAATGTGCAGTGCAGATACTCTTGCATGCATTCTCACTGATTAGGCACTACAGCTTTTGGGCACTGCACAAGGAAAGGAGAGATGAATTGCTTGAATGGACATGGTAAAATAATAAAATAGTGTTGCTGTGTCTTGAATAGGGCTTTTTACCAAAATGGTAGTGCCTCTCTTTTATTCTGTCTAAAAGACAATCCCAGAGGTGGCATTAAAAGCATAGGGGTCAGATTCTCATTACACAGCATTTGAATCCATTTCATGTTTTACAGAAACAGGCTATGGCCATTGTAAGACTACACTGATACCAGGAGGTGGGTACAAATATATTTGCATATTTGTGACCTTACTGTTAAAAAAAAATGATCCAATGGTCAATGGTTTCTTTCTTTTTTTTTGCAGTTTGCTTGCAAAGGCCTGTATCGCACATAGTAAAATCTGGGCCATGCTTAAATGCTGTGTTATGAGTCTATTTTTCTGTCCTTACAAACTTTTAACATGCATTTTATAGCCAAGTTCAAGAGCCAAGTTTTCAGCCCTAAGAAAAATTGAACTTGTTGAAAAAATGTTTTCCACTTAAAAAAAACGTAGACCTTAGAGAAAATAATTCTGTACAGTGAATCTGTGGGCATACTGCTACAGCCGTCGTGCCCGTCACTGTATGTCCTTTTCTTTGTGTTCAATCAAAAATGTACAGCTCAGCGGAATGAACTTGGTGCACTCAGCTTTTGTCTCTCTCATTCTGATAACCAGAACAGAGCCCACCCTGTAAAGGAACAGATAAACCTTGTCTGAAGTGGGCAGCAAAGGAACAGGGTCGGACTACTTTGAAGAAGAAAACCTTTTTCATTCTCTGTGTTCAGTCATCTTTACCTGTCTTTGAATCACAAGCTAAAAGTGGTTATGTACTGAGTAGTGAACTGGGCAGTAGGTCAGGTAAATGGGGAAGGAAGAGTTCTTTTAGTGGTCTTAGTGAGCCTGTGGAAATTGGTGAATCATGGTTACCTGGATGGGCGGAAGCAGCATAAAGTTGCTGTTGAAGGACATGTGAAATATTTTTCCCTTCTTTTGATTTTAAGTTGTATATTGTTATTAATGTTGCTAATGAATTTAAAAAAAAAAACTAAAAAATAAACTTTTTTAAAGAAATATATTACAAAAAAAACTGTTATTCCAAAGTTGCTCTTCCTTTGCTTTCTGTCATTAAAAACACCAAAAAGCAATCGTGAGATTGACAGAGAGCGGGAGTTATGGATAGAGATCTTTATTGCAAACCATAAAGAAATTCCATTTCTTGAAGCTGAGTGAGTCCAGGACTTTAAGCATGAGCTACAGATGAATGCTCTTTATTAAAATGACGTTAACACAGGGCACTTGGTTTAGTTCAAAGAGCAGTAGCATTTTACCTTGTTTCATATTAGCACATAGCGCGTTTTGTTAAGTGTCAGCGACGATTATGTTCGTTCAGATGATCTCTAAATCACTATGTGTGTTGAACTGTAGCTCATGTGCAAAGCCAGGACTAGGTCACAGCGCTATGCTAAATGAATGGGATTTCATGGTGTTACACTTTCCGAGGTAGATGTAATGGAGATGGGCTTTATATTCTAATGATTTTCCAATGTCACTTGATTATCACTATTATAATAACTGTACTACTTCTGCTATTGTTATCTCTATTATCATCACTGTTTTGGTTGATTCATAACGGTTTATATGGCATCTCTAAGCTCTAAATGAGATGGTATCGATAGGAATATTAACTAATGGTGACAGTCTTGATATAAAACTTTAGGATACTGATTAAGTTCTTTTCCTCACTTGTAACTTTTTGTGTTGATCTCCATTTTGTTTTCTTTGGTTTACAGAAAAGAAAAATAAAACCTGTTTTTCATATGGGGGGAAATTTGTTATCGATCTGTTTATTTGATCAATGTATGTGTTTTATATCTGAATGTGTTTTCATTACAAAGGTGTATTTGGGATTTTTTGCATTATGATATATCAGGGAATTTTAACAACATGCAACTTCAAGCCCAGAAAATCAATGTTTATGTTCCTGTTAAATTATAGAAAATCATAGTTTAGAAGTAAATCATGTCCCCAGTTGCTTGGATAAAAACCTGCTGACACTGAAATGGGGAGCCGATTCTGGTCGTAAAGGAACAAGGCTATGTTGAACAGGAGTGACATTGTGGGAGAAATCCACCATGTAACACCATCTCGAGTCTGCAGAACTCTATGGGATATGCCATTATGACATCACACAGGCTTCTGCTGCAAGCTGCCACTGGCCCTCCGAAGGTCACTGCTGTGCAGTGAAGCCTGAGGCTTCAAAATTGTGTTGTGCTGTTCACATTGGACTTGAACGAGATTAAACTTTCCCTTTCAAACTGTCTGCCTGGTTAATGAAGGTTCTAATCGTAGTGACTCATCACAAGTTGTCTGCGAGCATCATAGAAAGAATGCTGTTTAAAGCAATAGTTGATTGGGGAGACAAGTTGCTCATTGAACATACTGTAGGGTACATACCTGTGAGGAACAGCCTAGCACAGAATCTCAGTGAAGATGTAAATAAAAATGGGACTAAGCAATCCAGAGTTCAAAGCACACTTGTTAATGGAAGGCAGGAGATACTTAATGACTATGTTGTAGTAATTCCATATGGAAAGGTAAAAACAGAAAATACTGAAACTTGCATCTCTGCTGTGAGTCTGCATCATAGAGTGGATTCCAGAGATAATAAATGTAGGCTTCAAATTAGCTGTCAATGATAACGTTAGTTCAACTATTTGAAGTGTGAGAGAGAAAATGTTGACAGTAGATCAACGTAATATACATATCCTAAATTCAGGCACAATGTACACTGCCAGTTTAAGAAAATGCTCATGTCCAAATTTGCAATCTGCTGGCGTAATACTTTTATCACCCAGTAACTTCATTTTTTGTCAATCATAATAAAACATCAAAATCGTTTTTGGAACAGCCTGAAATCCATTACCTTGCTCAAAATGGGAAAACTCACGTCATTAAATTTGCGAATCCAAACGTTTCCTTGGTAAAAGCCAATTTTATCTGTCATGTCATCATCTAAAATAGACAATGTTTTTCTGAACTTTTTGCCCTCTACCCATTACTTTGTGAACATTGTAGCAATTGCTACTTTTTTGCATCTTCAAGAAAAGGCCCAAGTGCAATCAAACCAGTGTCTTGCAAACTCTGGGTAAATAAGTTCATTTTTTTCATTTATACTTTCTCTGGGACTCTCAGGGCTATCTTCCCCGTTTGTGTTATGGGAGGATGAGGACCATTTGAGTTCCTGCATGAAATAAACATTGTGGCAAAAATTGTAACAGACAGCAATTCTACAATTCACTTTACAAAAATAAAAGGATGCAAACGTGGCCTGTTCTAAAAATCAGTGAAAACTGATTCTCAAATACACAGACATATGGTTAGGCTAACACACTATTAGCCTAACTATTAGACAGCTATCCCTTCCAATACAATTGAAAGACCTCCAGTACCAATTTTCTTTCCCTGCTGTTGCCATGTCAGTTTTTTACAGGATGTGAAATATGCAGTAGACTGTCTGTGATAATCAGGGGCCC
This sequence comes from Megalops cyprinoides, assembly GCF_013368585.1. Taxonomy (NCBI): domain Eukaryota; kingdom Metazoa; phylum Chordata; class Actinopteri; order Elopiformes; family Megalopidae; genus Megalops; species Megalops cyprinoides. Next base: position 11,855,957 of record NC_050584.1, read on the forward strand.
ATTGGATTGGCGTTTAGAGGATTCTACAGTGTCCTTAATCGGCTCTGCATCCCCACAGCCAACATTGTGGTAGGATGTTTTGAGTTAACTATTTAAAGGCTATTTAACTAAAATGACAAAAAAGAAAAGCTGTAGCTCAGATCACTTAAACCCAAAGTAGGAGGTTTAAAAACCTGGAAACTGATGACGAGCCTGTGATTGGTTATAGTTGATGCATGCATTTTGGAACCTCCCAGGATATGAATCTTTCGAGGATAAACCCATTACATACTTCACTTGAAAGCTCAAAGTTCCCACAGATCAACCCCTCCTTCTCTCAGGTGGAGTAGTTAAAATCTGTTTGTGGACTATCAACCATGAAGAATTGTGAAAGTGGCTTCAAACTACCTCTGTTCCCAACCAACTTGCACTGCAGAGCAGGCGGATTCCTCATAAAACCACCTGATTGCAAATTAAAATGCATCCCTCCACACAAACATGAGGAGGAAAAAAGAAGACGGCTCTTGACTGCTGGAACCACCACAGGGAAACTGCTTCTGCCTGTGTTTGAACAGCATGCACGGAGGCTTGAAGCTATTGCATCCAAAGGAAGATATACAATATATTAAATGAATCTGAATATAAGGTGACAAATGGCTCGTGTTTTCATCGTGAACTCTGACACTCATATCAATATGACACTAGCTTACAAACAGTGATTTTACCAAGGCTGCTTAACACATGCAAAGACATACTGCTCCAAATGACTGATATCAAATATTTTGTCTGTTCTTTTAAGTGACTTGGTTTAACATTTTAGAAATTGTCTTATCAATTTTTGTATATGTGTATATAGAGACATGATGGAGGGAGAATGTATGATTTGCACATGGAGTAACTTGGACCTGAAAGTGTTTTGTTAGAAATACCAGTACTCTGAGTAGTGGACCAATTCCAAATGTATTAGTGTTGACTTTGGATTCATAAAATTGAGATGTATATGATGCAACACAATTTATGCTGCACTGGATGTTTATATTCAACCAAAATATTAAGATGAACTAAATTTTTCTTAAAGGTAAAATCCTCTAATGCCATATTCTGGTCTTACAATCACATCCGCTGTAACTCTGCAAGCAAAATTGCATATAATATTGTGCAAATCAAAGGAAGCATGTGACTTACAATTGGCTACAAAAAAAAAAAAGATATTGCTGTAGGCTGAATATGATTACATTTTGGCTAACTACACCGGGAAGATACAATGAAGGTATTCTTAAGATAGCACATCACAGTCACAGATGTCTCAGAGTTATGAATGCTATAACCAGCAATATTATATACTGTAAGTTTTATGCATCATGCCATGTGGCAATTCATTGCACTGCCAGCAGATAAAATTACTTTGATTCATCAATTGATTCAATAAAAGATATTTACATAATTCAGTTATCCCCTGCAGACAATTGTGTCATTGTGCACTGAAAGTTTATTTGACTAGCTGTAATTTCAGTGGCCATGTATCTGAGGCCAGAAGGAACTAGGTATGAAACCTCAAGAAAACCCGACTCTTAAATGTCAACAGATACAAGGTTGCAAAATGAACGTGTGTCCATAGGAATAACGAACTGTTGCAATTTCAGAGACTGAAACACTGACCTGTTTTGTTTTTCCATGTATATTAACTGAAAAACAGCTAACATTGCCAAAACAAGGTCGTAGAAGTGGACATCACCGTCCCTGAACGGACACAGGGAAAGAATGAAAATGAGATCGGGGGGAGGGGTAGAATGTAAGACCTAGAATTGACATACATTTCATCGAACCACAGCTTGAATTGTAGGGCCAAATTGGCGTGAACAAAGAAATGACCTACCGAATAGCCAATGGAAACCCAGGAATTGCCAAAAGGGTGTGTCTGGAATGTTCAATTGACTAATGGTATTCCGAGTTTCTGACCGCAGTGTAGTGAAGCCCCGCCCCTGGCTTCCATTTCTGTTTCGGGCGACACGGCGCTTGAGAGGAGAATCTCCGGTTTTTTCTATGTATATATCTTCATGTAAATAAAATATATAGTCTCCCGTTCCGTACACCTAAGCCGAAACAAGACCAGTCTGCCTGAAATACTACAAAGGCTACTGAACCGAAGCTGGCCTCTTATTTAATATTTTAACTTAGCTGAGCTAGCGAACGGCGCTTTTCCGCCGTTTTTTTTCGCCCCACTCACTCTCCCCCCTGTGTGAGTCGGGGCCTGTGTTTTGGCCACGAGGTGCATCGGACCATCGGGAATCGGGCGATGGCGGAGTTCGGGAACGGACTGGCGGAGGAATCGCTGCTGGACTCAGACACCGGTCATCCGGAGCTGGAAGATCCCGGTGTAGGCGATGAGGAGCCAGGATTAGAGGAGGGAGAGGCCGCTATCGAGGACCCGGTGAGTGACCGACAACGTAGCCGACCCAGCCGAACAACTCCATCGCCCACAAAGAGCCATTCGTAATCAGTCTTGTGATAATACAACAACATTTAAAGTATGCTAACAGTGTAAAATATCCAATTTACGCGCTGTGCAAATGTCATTGCCCGGTTGGCTTATCCGCCATTGTGGCTCACGCGAGTGTGTAACACTGCGATGGACTAGTGACATGCGTGGCGTTGGCGGCCATGTTGGCGCATCGGCTGTGCTGGTTTCTCTGCGCCAGAGTTGCCTGACTAGTGGGGGGGAAAAAGCTTCGTCGCAAAAATGTGAGACGGAGATGTAAGAGACAGGGGCGAGGGTAGGACAGGCCGCCATTAGTTGCCGCTGCAGTGTGAGTGTGTCTAACCGCAGAGAAGGAAAGACCTCACGGTAAACACGCCTCCTTTCTCTCCAGAAGCGTCGTCCGTCTCATCAGCTGCTCATTTTGCATAGTAGATGCGGAATTATTTTCCGATCGTTCTTTAAATTGGCTAATGGCGAGAATAAGTGGAAGGTTGAGGCAGTTAGCAAGTTGGCTATGTTGCTTGCTAGCTGTCTAGCTAATTGCAGTAACTGTTAGCTGGCTCCCAAGCTAGCGAGGTGCGGTATATGCAGCAGCATCTAGCTAATACCTACCCAGCTTGCTAGCCTTGATAAATAGCAATCTAGGTAGCTACCCCGTGATCGCCTTTGAGAGAGGACGTTCAGTTTTATAGCCAATTTACACAGATTGTCGTAGGGGAATGACAGATTCGGGGCGTGAATGCTGTACCACTACTTAGTAGCCAGCCAGCTTGCTAATTTTCTGACTAGATATATAATGTTACGGCTAAGCGTTTCTATAGGTCTAGGTAGGTGGCTGTATTGTGAACTGAGACCTGTGGCTAGTTAATTAATTGATAGACTCTAGTAAGCCTGCATAGCAATGACGGGAGCAAGTTTTTCCTTTAATTTCATTTTTTTCTGAGGAAGATTGTTTTATTATATAACATTATTGTCTGGCAGAATTTAAGCAGTATTTTCGGATGTATGTTGAGACCATTTGATTGAACTGTCTGCAGGTAGATTTGTAGCTAGCTGTGTGGGTTGATTATTTTTTGGGGGGTAGGGGGTGGGGGCGCTGAGGTATTCATGTGGAATTATTATTAAAGGGTGGCGTGCGCAGGGAAAGGGGGGGGGTGCGGAATTCTAGGGCAGGGCCGTCACATCCTCAGGCACTGGCAGAAAGGGACAGGGAGAGTGAATAAAACACGGTAAATATGCGACAAAAATGCATGTCAGTCACGTCCTGTCCAGATTCACATAGGGAGCTTGATCGGTAGCAGGTTAGCTTGGCATGCATTTTTTTTGAAGCAGCTAAATTTGCTGTTATCCCCCCGGGGTGGTTGACATTAAGTGATCCGCTGTGAGATCCCGAAGACCTGGGCTGGATCTAACTGCTATGTGATGTGAGTGAGCATCAGTAATATCCATAGAGCAGATAGTGGAGCAGCTCCTGCCGCTCTGCAATGCAGTATTAAAGGGAGAGAGCCGGATCAGCATATGAAGTGTGTGTAGAAAAGGGGTTCCCATCATGCACCCAGGAGGCGGTAGCTTTGTTTAACTGTGCATGGCTCTTGCGCAGACAGTATAAAATGTATGCCGAGAAATATATTGCTCTATAGGCCTTAATGATCTCCAAGCTGTTCCTTCCCTTGGAGACAGCAGAAACGGGGTGATGTCAGGCTGCGTGTCGTTGGATATGTGGTCTGTTGTTCACTGCAATTCTGGAGTGTCTCAGCAGGGCTGAATTTTTGTTAGTTTGACCAGAAGAGGACAAGAGATGCGCATCACATTTCCTGTATCCTTATAGGACGTGATCCTGTTCCTGGTGGGGTCTTTTTTGCAATTGAGGCTCGAAAATTCACTTTGGCTGTTCTGGGTTTAATCTGAGTCTGTTATGAAGACGGCCGCATGTCTGTGTTTTTTTGTGATTTTTTTGTTTGTTTGTTTGTTTTTTCATCACGAATGAGCGGTCATGAAAAGTTGATGGGTGTGAGTAGGAAGTTGTAGAACTGTCCGAGTCATTGGTTCTGATTGCTTTGTTTTTAATCTTCCTGACTGTGCCTCATTGTGTTGCTGAAAAAAATGCATCATGACTACAGTCGTCTGGAATTGGCATGCACCTTGTGTGATGAATTGGTCGGGGGTTAGCGGATATGCTGTTTATGAACAGTAATTTGTCAGTGCGGTCATGCGGTCTTTTCTCCCTTCTGCAGGAGCTGGAGGCAATTAAAGCCCGGGTTCGAGAGATGGAGGAGGAAGCGGAGAAGTTGAAGGAGCTACAGAACGAGGTGGAGAAACAGATGAACTTGAGCCCTCCGCCTGGTGAGAAAAGGAGAGGGGGAGAGAGGGAGAGGGAGAGGTGCAGGGGGTGTGATGTAGCATTTTAGCACATGCACAGAGTGTGATTGCTTAAGGGATAAGAAATATAATGGGGTGTAGAGAAAATGCAGTTTGCAAAAGCCGGTAAAAGAGGTTGGGTTTTGGGTGGTGGAGGGAGGGGGGATGCATGCGGACAGATGGGAAATTCAAATTCAGATTTCATTTAGACAATACGATTTATTGCAGCGGAACAGTTGCCACACCATACCAATTCTTTTGATTCACAAAACAAACATTTTGTAATATGAAAGTTACTTGTTAAAAGATTTATTGTCTTTGGTAGGGACACGGTTATTTTGATGGTATTTTCACAAAGCAGCAGTGTAAAGGATGATTGATATCAGTAGCAACAGTACTTACCTGCTGCTGAATGGCACAGTAACAAAGTTTTTAAATATTTGCAATTTGGGTATCACTTTGGATGTCTATAATAATTTGCAATTTGGGTATCACTTTGGATGTCTGTAATAATTATGTCTAGTTTGGATACCACTGATATGAATGTGAGGTTTTGAATACTTAAGTGTTAAAAGAGGAAAAGCCAGGCAAATCGCCACCAACACCCCTTCCCCACCCCACCCACCCCTCTAGTGTAGGCTCTTAGTGGCAGGGCTGAACGCCGGCCTCCATATTTACTCTTTCTGTCCTTAGCAGGTCCTGTCATCATGTCCATCGAGGAGAAGATGGAAGCTGATGGCAGGTCGATTTACGTGGGAAATGTGAGTTTATGCTTGCCTGCTTTCACGAAGAGCATTTAATTCTAGCGTCTGTGTATTTTATAGCAACATTCGTACGTCTGCATTCTTCCTCACTGTAAGGCTTTGAAGGCAATCCAGGCTGCAGAGCTGTACCGTCGAGTGTTGCTCGGTTGCCTCTTTGCCGCGTGGCGTCATTGTGCCGCTGCCGCTGTTTCCCCTGCAGGTGGATTACGGCGCTACAGCAGAGGAGCTGGAGGCTCACTTCCACGGCTGCGGCTCCGTCAACAGAGTCACCATTCTGTGTGACAAGTTCACGGGGCACCCCAAAGGGTACGCACACGTTCGTCCGCCCTGTCACCGCGTTGCACATCATTACAGGTCCGCTGCCCCAGCACCGCACTGCAGGTCATTATAGACCCGCACCAACCAGAACTCGGTATCAGTGATGTTCATCGCACAATGTTCATGGTTATGTCACCATTTTCAGGGATTACATGTTGTCAGTCGAACATAGATCTCGTGCAGTAAATGTTCAGCATTATCTACTAACATTTAAGGCAAAAGAACTACTGTATGCAGTGTGCTACTAGTTATATTGTGAGTTGACTCTAAAGGGAACCACTTAATGTGTTAGGGACTGTAATATAGTTGTTTGAGAAAATGTTACTTTTACATTGTCAGATTTTTTTTGAAGAGATTCAGATTCCTTGTTTTCGACTGACGTACCTCAGCTTACTGTGACAAAGTAATGACAGTGTATTTAAATATAAATGAACAAAAGCTATCCTGTACCTGTCCTGTGCTGGGCAGACAGAAAGGTATCAAAGCAAGAAAGTCTTCATACAGATTTTGTAGGTTAGCTGTTTTTCTTGGTTTGACATGCAGCCTTCCTCTCTGATCATGAACACATGAATAATTCTCCGTTCTTTCCATTGCGTTGGTTTACCTGAACCGTGTACTACTTCATTTATTAAGCTTAAAATTAGGTCGATTTCTCAAATTAGTTCTGTGCATCATGTCCCCAGATTAGTGATGGCTCTTATTTATGTTTTGGTATCATCGTAGCATTTGCTTCAATGTTCTGTGGATGCATTTGGCAAGTAGGGCCGATCTTTTACTGCCACACTTATACAGAAAGCTGAATGTTACTTGACTTGAATTGCTGTCCTGAATGCAATCTGAAGTGTCCAAATTCTTGCAGGTGGGACTTGGTATGTTGCATAAATATTAGCTTTTTGGTTGTTTATTGTCCGCGATTTGAACCCTTCCCAGTGTATTCAGTCCACAGGTGCCATGACAAGCAGGAATGTGTTTGCTGTAAAGATGTAGCTCTGAAATCAGTGGCCTTAGTTTTATGAGCCGCATTTGATCTTCCTTTGCCTCTTGAGTGTTTTGTATAAATGTGTTCAGTGTTTCTTTTTTCTTTTTTGCATTACTCCGCTTGTCTTGCATGACTAACTGAAAGTACACACATCCATTTTGTCTAACAGTCCTCTTTTCTTTCCTCGTTGTAAAATGTCTCCCTTGCCTGTAGAGGGTGTATTTTTGGCAACAAAAGTTTAACAAAAGGTTTATCCTGTTTTTATTGTACTGGACAGCTTAGGGACACATTAAATGGAGAGATAATTCAGATGAAATGTGATACGCTGTTACAATTCTTCATAGCATTTAGCTCTGTTGTGTACTACATTTTGTTTTAATTCCCCCCCACTCACACAGTTAGGCCATAAACTCACATTGTTGTGCTCGAAAATTTGGCCCTGGTCTGGTTAAATGAAGTGAAACTAACTTGTGATTTTTTTTGTTCCAGTTTTGCATATATAGAGTTTGCAGATAAGGAATCGGTGCGGACGGCCATGGCTCTGGACGAGTCTCTATTCAGAGGAAGGCAGATAAAGGTGATTGGGGCACAGAGGGTTAATGTCGAGGGGGGGGGGGGTGTCCGATTACCCTTGGGGAGGTGCAGGACAAAGGCGGTCACGGTAAAGGTAAGAGGCGTGGCCTGTTACCAGGACAACGAGGCTGATTTTTTATTTTTCCCAGTGTTCGTCTTGGGTTGAGCCGCAGGTGGCAGCGGGCCACGTGTAAACGGGGTTCCCTCTCCCCTCAGGTGGGAGCCAAGAGGACAAACAGGCCCGGCATCAGCACCACAGACCGCGGGTTCCCCCGGGCCCGCTTCCGCTCACGGGGAGGGAACTTCTCCTCGTCCCGGGCGCGCTACTACAGCGGGTACACACCGCCCAGAGGCAGAGGACGGGCCTTCAGGTGAGACGCCCGCCGCGGCCGAGAGGAGGTGCGGGGAGCCAGAGAGGGACAGCGAGAGAGACGGCAGGGGCGGGAGGAGGAGCGAGATGGAGGCGGGGAATGTGGCAGAGAGGAGGCAAACGATTGGCAGTTTAATTCCTGTCATTATTCTCCGTAACCTGATAGGCAGGGGAGAGTCGAGTTCCCAGTTCTGTTAAGGTAGAGGGTAGAGGAGGGAACTGCAGTGTGATTGAGCTCTGATACAGAAGATGCGTGTCATTGTTGACATTCTACACAAATTGCAGCCTTAGATGGGTTTAATTACACTCTTTGACCTCTGTTTCGGAATAAGGCGTGTTACTGAGTGCTTAGGGAAAGGTAGTGGCTGTGACATTGAGAAACAGCTGACTGATGAAAGAGGGCGGTGAGGCAGCCAGACTCTCAATGCACAGCAGAGTGATCCCCTCAGGTTTTACATGCATGAGTTTCAGGCTGTTTGTATGAGCTGAAGTCCTGCAATGTCGTGGGGACCCTCGACTTTTCTAAAAACCCGTCTCCCAGCTTTGGCTTTTGTGTAGAAATGGGGAGTTGCGCTTTAAAGGTCAAACTTGTCGGCTGTCTCTTGAGTTTTTCTGGTTCCAACGTGATGTAGTTTATATGGCGTGGAACTAGTGGTGACTGAGCTTTTTTCTTTTCTGTAGTTTAAATGTGTTGCATTGTGCTTCTGTGTTGTAGAGTAGAGGTCTACATGCTCTCCCAAAGTTTTTAGGTATTCCCAGTGTTGAGTCCAAGTGCTGTCCATTTGTCCACAGTGTTTCTTTTTTTTTAAAGACCACTATGATCAAACAGTTTTAATTGATTGGCAACAGTTTTTGCAAGTCTTCATTTTTTTGTGGGGTACAGATCTTCATTTGCTGGAATAGCTTGGAGAATTGTTTTTGCCCTATGGCCTTTGAAGGATATTTCTGGTGTGTGTTTTCAATTTGTACAAAAGCCTGCCTCCTATGTATGCAAAACCTGAAGTGGATCAAAGTACTGTGCAGTGGGAATCTGGCGTGTCTCCCTGGAGAGTCTGTCCAGCAGTGTCTGTCGGTATGAGGTGAGGGGTGGGGGGGGTAGCACCCGTCCCATTCTCAAAAGGAGAGCGGTGGGTGCTATAACTGTTGGAGTTGTACAATAGGCATTCTTTTACACTATCAAAGAAAAGCTGGCTGAGACATAATGAGGCTGCTGGAACATCACACCCGAGCACACAGAGTCCTGTCAGAAGCTCTTCCCATGTACCCGGAGCACCGCTGCGGCAGCCAGATGTGTGTGTGTAATTGCCTAATTTTAGCAGTTTTGCGACATAACGCAGATCGAATTGCGTTAGAGCCGAGTGCTTTGAAACGAGTCTGCAGCTCGAGTGAACGTACGTGAGGTCAGTAGACTTGGAACTTTCAGGACCAAAAACAGAACTTATACTCACCAGACCAGGCCCACTCCACAAAAGGTTGGCCATTGTCTCTTCTTTTTTCCTTTAATATTATTAACATTTGTCCTCTTTTTTGTCCCTTAATATTATACATAATCCCTTCTTTTTGGTCTGGCCTTTTTGGTCTGGTCTTCAGTATCCAAAATTAAGAAGTAACAACGTGCAGCCAAAAGCTGAAGATTTCAAGGTATTACTGCCAAAATACACATGTCAAAATATTTACCCAGATTGCTGTAATTCAGTAGTTAACTGTGGTACATCCCTAAACCATGCAAGTGCAACATTATGTAAATTAGGACATAAAAAGCATATTGCCAGAAATCTACCCACCATTTATTAAATCCTGGATCACTCTATTGTACACACCCAGTTCTCCCCTCACTAGTCACATTTTAAAGCAATAGTAAAGAGAGTAATTTTTAAAAAATATTACAAAGTGAGGCAATAAGCATTTCAGGGGGACCAGAATTGCATAGATCAGGTATCGTTATTAAGGGGTCATTGGTTAACAGAACCACTTTTACATGGGAGAAAGCTGTCCAGCTCTCAGCTTTCCTCAAAAACATAATATGAACAAAAAGGATCGGTTTTTGAGGTATGTTTGTAATGGTGCCCTTACGACATCATTTCATTTGTAATACCAGTATTAAGTCATCTTTTAAATATTTTTACCAGGAGCATTTTGTTAAAGGCTGAATGGGTGTAAGGCTGTACCTACAGAGTTTCAGTTTGAATAATGTAAGCACAGATTCACTGAGAGGCGGCCATTAAGTGCTGGCCTCCTGGGCAGGCACACATTAATACTTGTGTGGACGGCTTTCACTCCCAGAATAGAGGGCTCATTCCTGCAGCCTGATATTGACTTGAATCTCTGACCACTGGTTTCATTAGTAGTGTGACCTGCGATCGAAGGTCTGGGTGTTGGATGAGATCGGCGTGCAAGTCTTTGCTGCCTAGGCTGGGTGGAGCGTGTCTGCATTCGGTCTGTGTTTGGTGCTGGTTGTGGGAGAGGGGTGTGTATATGGTGTTGGTTGTGGGAGAGGGGTGTGTGTGTGTGGTGCTGGTTGCAGGAGAGAGGAGTGTGTTTGGTGCTGGTTGTGGAAGAGGGGAGAGTGATTGGTGCTGTTTGTGAGTAAACGGAGTGTGTGCGGTGTTGGTAGTAGGAGAGGGGAGAGTGATTGGTGCTGTTTGTGAGTAAGGGAGAGGGGTGTGTGTGTGTGGTGCTGGTTGCGGGAGAGAGGAGCGTGTGTGGTGTTGGTTGTGGGAGAGGGGTGTGTGTGTGGTGCTGGTTGCGGGAGAGAGGAGCGTGTGTGGTGCAGCTAATGGGAAAGGTGAGTGGTCCTGGTTGAGTGAGGATAGTCAGTGCTCTGTGATATGCGATGATGTTCCAAGATATTTGAGTGTGTGCTGCAGGCAGTTATGGCTGATGTTGAAGGCATTTGTGGGGTTGGCTGGAGTGTCTGTCCTCAGGATCTCTCCCAACAGCGACCTCAGGAGCCACCTTCAGAGAGAGAGAGAGAGAGAGACAAAGAGGGAGAGAGAGAGTGCCTTCACTCTCCCTTATATGCATACACCAGTATTCACTTCATATGATAAAAGTACTCACATTTCTTTGTCAGTGAATCTGGTCAAGTTTTCTTGAACATGACAATCAGTTCTTAATCACTGATCATTTAAACTGTGACAGCTAAAAATCTGTCAAATTAATGGCATCTTAAATATCGGTGACTTTCACATGGTATACAGCGGCATACATTTGTATACCAAAAGTAGTGATAAACATATCTGTTACACCAGTATGTCCCTCACCATATTTCAGGTATTTTTAACCCCCCCCCCCCCCTCCCCTGCAATGCCCCCCCGCCCCTTCACACATATATTACCGTCCTAAAGTCGGTGTCCGTCTTTTAGTCAGCCAAAAAAAAACTCACCCTCTTTTTCTCTCTCTCTTTTCCAGGGGCCGAGGGCGATCGACATCGTGGTATTCCCCTTACTAATAACCCCCCAAACTCCCTTACTTTGAAACCCCCCCCTTCCCCCCAGAAAAAAAAAAGAAATGAAAAATGCCCCCAAAAAGGAAGAACAACCAGAAGAAAAAAAAAAGACAAAAAAAGAAAACAAAAAAAAAAACCCAAAACTTCTCGTGGAGAGACAGACAGACTGGCCGCGGGTGTGCGATTGTGTGTGCGTGCGTGTGCGGAGGTGGTGCGGTCACCCTGGTAAGGTATTAATGGCCATGGGGGAGATTTGAAAAGATGATGTAATGTCAGGCTGCAGATGTGTGTCCTCGTCTGGCTGTGACGCACGCCACACAGTTTGCACATGCTCACACAGAAAGCAACAAGTGGGGATGGAAGAAGTATTTTTTATCATTTGTATGGAATTGAAATTTCGAAGGCGTTATGTTGTTGGTATGGGTTGTTGGTATTGTATCACCCTTCTTCTGTTCTTTGAACAGTTACTGCTCACTCATCCTCCCCCTTACACATTGCCTGTGTTCATCCGTCTTTCTCTTCCTGATGCCATTTTCCTGTCATCTGTATCCAGTATCTTCTGTGCCTGCGTTAGTCAGACAGTGCCATGCTCAGTGGGTTACACTTGTCTCTGAAGGGGTTTCGGGGTTTTGTGTTTTTTATTTATTTTATTTCGTTTTTTTTTCTTGAGAGAGTGACAGAGAGAAGGAAGCCTGATGTACCTCAGTCTGATTCACCTAGAATGCATGGCCTGTTTTTTTTTTTTTTTTTTTTTGCTTCATGTCTTCTCCCTCCAACTTCTCTCTAACCCCCCCCCCCCCGCCCTTAAGGTTATGCTGCTCCCTCATCCCTCCCCATCCCTCTGTCTCTCTCTCTCTCTCTCTCTCTTTCTCTCTCTCTGTGTATTAGACCACTTCTTGTCGTTTCAGGTTTCAGGACCAGTGGAGGCTGACTACCCCTCCTCCCGTGGCCGCGGCGCCCCCCACTGTCTCGGCAGCGTCCCTCTCTCTCTCTGCTCCCGCTATGCACACTCACCCCATCCTGTCTGTGTGGGGGGGTGGGGGAGGGGGTCAGGCGGACCACAGGCCCACCGCGGGGGGGATTTACTATAACAACAAGCGCTGAGCTGCACACACGAGGCCCGCACACAGCAAACACAACACCACACCAACCACACATATTTATATAGAGAGAGCGAAGATAGCAGCTGCTGTTTCAATTATGAGAGAGAGGAAGGCAGATACAGAGAGGGGGGGTTCCAGAGCCCTGGCCCCTGCTCCTCAGCATAGAGTGCAGTCACTGCACTCTGAGGACTCACAGAGGGTAAAGCAATGAATTATTTAAAAGTGAGGGGGCAGGGCTTTTATTTCGGGAGGGGAGGGGAAAGGGGGGCGGGGGGGGGGGGTGTGGAGAGGTTTTGTGTTTTTGGGACAGGGAGGGAGGGAGAGGGTTTGAACAACAAACAAAAAAAAAAGAAAAAGATGTTTTGCTTTTTTTAATTTTATTTTTATTTTTAACCCATAAAAAAAGAATCTGTAATTAGAAAAAAAATAAAATAAAAAAAGACCTTGTGTAAAAATGATCTCGGTGTGAGTCTGGTAGTGTTTGGCTTCGGTTTCATCAGGAACAAGCCACAAAGAGGAGCTTTATTAGAAAAGTGACAAATGTTTGTGTTGCTGACTGCAGGGGACAGAATGTTCTCCTCTGAACGTCATGATTGCTAATAGAAATACAAGTTGCTCAAGTACGTTAAGAGGCATGTGCCTGAAAGGCTACAAGAATACAGTCTACACATAAGTGGCACCAAACAGGGTTCTTGCCAAATGTGAATCTTTAGTGAAAGGATTAATAAGAATTGAAATGGATTGCAGTTGTTGCAGTGAAGTTTACTCTGCATTGAATATGAAATTGTGGTCTTAAATTTTTTGCGAAATACTTAATGCATTCCTTTCACACACGTTGTATGCACAGACATGCTGTTGGTGCAGATCCTCAGTTCGTTTTGGGTTGTGAGCATGATGGGCAGTTTGTTGGCAAAAGCAGGACGTTAACATTGCCAAGCTTCAAAGAAAATGACATCGTGACTTTGCAGGAAAGATGGATGTATTTCACTAGCTGGAAAAAATCACATTCCATTACCTTTCAGGGATAGCAAGATGCTTGACATCTAACTCAATGACCACTTTATTAGGTACAACTGTACACCTGCTTGTTGATGCAAATATCTAATTAGCCAATCATCTGGCAGCAACTCAATGCATAAAATGAAGACATAGTCAAGAGGTTCAGTTGCCGTTCAGACCAAACATCAGAATGGGTAGGAAGTCTGATTTAAGTGACTTTGACCGTGGGATGATTGCTGGTGCCAGATGGGGTGGTTTGAGTATCTCAGAAACTGCTGATCTGGGATTTTCATGCACAACAGTCTCTGGAGTGTATAGAGAATGGTGTGGAAAAACAAAAAAACATCCAGTGAGCGGCAGTTTTGTGGGTGAAAACGCCTTGTTAATGACAGAGGTCAGAGGAGAATGGCCAGACTGGTCCAAGCTGACAGGAAGGCGACAGTAACCCAAATAACCACACGTTACAACAGTGAAAAGCATTTCTGAACGTACAACACGTCGAACATTGAGGTGGATGGGCTACAGCAGCAGATGACCCCTCTGGGTACCACTCCTGTCAGGTAAGAACAGGAAACTGAGGCTGTAGTGGACAGGCTCGCCAGAACTGGACGGTAGACAATTGAAAAAACATTGCCTGGTCTAACGAATCTTGATTTCTGCTGCAACATGCAAATGGTAGGGTCAGAATTTGGTGTAAAGAACATAAATCCATGGATCAATCCGGCCTTGTGTCCACGGTTCAAGCTGGAGGTGGTGGTCTAATGGTGTAGGGAACATTTTCTTGGCACACATTAGGCACCTTAATACCAGTTGAGTTTAAATGCCACAGCCTACCTGAGAATTGTTGCTGACCGTGTGCACCCCTTTATGACCATGGTCTACCCAGCTTTTAATGGGTATTTTCAGCAGGATAACACCAGGCCACAAAGCACACATCTCAAATTGGTTCCAGGAACATGACAATGAATTCAGTGTTCTCCAATGGCCTTCAGTCACCTGATCTCAATCCAATAGAGCACCTTTGGGATGTGGTGGAACAGCATCAATGTGCAGTCGACAAATCTGCAACTGCGTGATGCTATCATGTCAGCATGGAGCAGAATCTCTAAAGGATGTTTCCAGCACCTTGTTGAATCTATGCCACGAAGAATTCAGGCCGTTCTGGGGGCAAAGGGGGTCCTACCCAGTATTAGAGAGGTGTACCTAATAAAGTGGTCACTGAGTGTATATTATCTGAACAAGGCAATATGGATCCCAGGGACATCGTACGTTTTTGGGCACATTTGGCAGTGTCGAAGTGTCACCTTGCTGACGTTTCATGAGAAACAATGGGGAAGTCATGGAAATCTGAGGGAAAGCCCTCAAACTAGGGGTAACTGTAGTTGAGAGCACATAGCTTGTGGTGGCCCAATGTCCCATTAAGACACTGTTGGTGGTTAGATATTCTAATCGCCAGTATCTCCAACCAGCAAGCAATCCCTCCATAGTTGTCTTTACTTTACAGCATAGCCAGATGACATGGGGCAGACTTTGTGATGATAAAAAATTAAAAGTATTTGCTGACCATTGGAACGCACTTATACTGCATATAAAACCTGTCAGTGAACTGTGCACACTTTTCACTGTTTTGTTGCTGACCCTTTACCCTAAAATTGGTGCATATATATTTTCTTAAAATTTACATACAATATTGGGTCCAACTATTCATGTGGACAAAGGTGCAAACCAGTAAAAGCTCAACATAAGGTACATATATTTTCTTCAAAACCTAAGTAACAAATTTGCATAGGAAGTTTATTAACAGCACCATAAACATGAATGAGTTTTAAAGACACCAGAAATAATGTTAAACAGACTGCAAACGACCTGGATTTTATTTATTGTGCCATTTCAAAGAATCTGCTGGATGTTCCCATAGCGATCTTCTGTGACCTGGGGTCCGTCGTGTTACACTCCTATCTGTGTTTCTTGAAAGCTACAGAGGAGAGACAAATAAGGAATTTAATCAACGGATGACACTGAGCCACAGCAGCCTTGCACTGTTAACTGCAATGGAGACCGATGGGCTGACGGTCACTTCCTGACCTCTCTTTTTAGTCTTCTTCTTCATTAGTTTCTTCTTCTTCTTCGGCCGAGGGTTCTCAACATCCTAAGGGAAGGCAGAGGTTGAACGAAGAGGACGGTACCATTTTCATGCACCGAGAGCAGAGTTTAGCGGAAAAAAAAACACATTATTCGTTACAAATTACTTACTGAAGAAAGATGACATTTAGAGTGAGCGGCCCTGCCTAGCCTCTAAACCACGAGTCTAGCACTTCAGAAGAACGTCTGCACGTATGTCGTTCCACTGTGATCTGTACTCACCTGTGCCTCCCCTCCGGTCAGGGCTGTGATGTCACTGAATCGTGTGATGCTGTTCAACTGAGATGACATTCCCAGCGTGCCCCTCTTCCGTGCGGTCTTCTCTCGTCGGGGCACGGCCAGACGCACCATCATAGACTCCTCGTACTCCTTCCTGGGGGTTGGGGGGGGCACACGGGTCATTTTTGACATTTGGAAACCCCGGTACAGAGGGACACTTCATTTAAAACAATCCTGACAACCAAGCCTGCGTATGACATTAAAACAGTGTCTTTTTTTATATTTATTTATTTATATTATTGTCGTTTGTATTTTTCCAGCCTGGGTGAGAGTGAGTTCCGATGAAAAATAAATAATGCTTGCAGACTACCGCCCACATAATGCCCGTGACATTAATGGGACACGTCTCTGGCGGCGGGAGAACGTTAGGACCGCCTCTGACCTGTGCAGCTCCTCACGGCTCTGCCGCTCCGTCTGGAAGTCCCTGGAGTCGCGGATCTCCTCGGGAGCATCGCTGTACTGCTGCCGCAGCTCCTGGATCAGCGTGCTGCGCAGGGCGGCGCGCTTCTGCCTGTCTGCCTTCTCCTTCTGTCTGTCTGCCTCCGTCACGTCTCCCTCTGCAGGCAGCGGCGGACAGACGAGCACACCTGTGTAAGCTGCCCGGCATGCACCTCCCCCGTCCCTCTTCACTGGCGCCTCAACTGGGGAAACTCTGGCTCGCAAAGCCCACATTTGCAACAACGTGCAATCTGCCTGTTCTCGTCGTCAGCCAAGCTGGCGCATCACAGACCCTGGCAGGCAAGGCTGGTACTCAAGAGGACTCAAGTGTATTCAGATTCTTTTCAAGCTTACATCTTTGTAATGACTATTCCACGCGTGCTGTCCGTTTCTGTTTTTCAATGGGGTGTCATGGCCGACATACATGATTAAAATACAGAAGTAAACAGTGAAATATTAATACACTTACCATAATGCATCGCAGCAATTCTTGGGGGCACGTATTTCTTGCTGACACCAGAGGATTCTTTTTTCCCAGAACCCTTTGTTGTTCCTTCTCCTTCATCCTCTGACTCTTCAGATTCACTGAGCTGAAAACATTGCAGACAAAAGAATAAATATGAAAACTATAGTAGATCACGGAAAAATTTCATATTTGGTTTGATTTTTTTGATGTAAGATAAATACAAACAGTGGATATGTTTGTTTTAAATTCAGTTTTACCTTTTGAGATTTGGTTCTGTCAATAAAATGACAGTTATTTACATAAACAGTAATACAGACAGAGGAAAAAATAAAGGCTTACTTTGCTGATGAGATTCTGAGGGTTGGGGCGAAACTGCAGCGGATCATTTTCAGCTAAATGAGAAACACATGTGTATTTTCAGGCATGGAGAGAGAGCAAAGGAATGCATTAATGTCATTCAATCAGAGGACCAATTTCATATGGTGTATGACAGAGTCTTCACTTATCACAAGGAATACATTTTAAAAAGTTATCTAAATCGCAAACGCAACAAGCATGTCTTACCTAAGCTCCCAGTCAGTGCTGTGCGCACTAGTTTGTCAATCTGGTATCGCAGCTTCTGATCCAGGGGACGCATCTTTTCCAGGACCTAAGAGAGAGAAAATACATTAAAATGAGACATGACATATATGTGAACCACGATTTTTAAATATGTTTTGTTTATCTAATGCTGTGAAAACAAAACAGATGGCGTCTTACTGTTCTGATTGTGACCAGCCTGTGGATGGCGCTGTTGTCTTTTATGCTCCCTCCCTCTGACTTGATGCTTATCAGGTGTGTGACATCTTGAAGGTAGAACAGCAGCAGCTGGTAGCGCAGGTCCAGAAAAGACAGCCCCTATGAGAGAGGAACATAGAGACAAAGGTGGAATACATGGGGGGAAAAAAACACACCACCACTGTTTTCAGACTTTGGGAACATGGGAACATATACAAGGAAAGGAGAATCTAAGATTATGTGCATTAATTAACAACGTCCTGCCAGGTGTCTGAAAAACTTTCATTCAAGCCTAGAGCTGTAGACCTTACACCACACACATTCATTTATTAGTCTTTTCTATTATTCTAAAATATGGAAAAGAGTAAAAAAAACAAAAACCCTTCTATGAGTAGGTGTGTTCAAACCTTTGACTGGTGCTGTGTGTCATAAGTATGTGTATGACTACTGTGAGGTCCTCATCTTGCTGGACTCTGACTGCTTACCTTGCTAGTTTGGCATGCTCCATCTTGGACTCTCTTTATCAAACCTTGCACATGGCTTGTCACTGCAGCAACCTGAAGTTGAATATTCCACAGGACATTGAAATTTGAAGAATTTGAAGTAACTGCAGTTATTAATCTAACTGATCTGATGCAACAAATCTACATGGTGAGCTGAAAGTCAGGAGTGGTGAACAGCGCTAACATTACACGTTTTTAAACCTCGATTATTTTCTTGAGCCATACCATTAACACCATCGTAATTACCTCTAGCAAGCTAATTCTTTACAAATAAAGACTTACGACATAAAAATATAAACACAAACCTGCTCAGTGAGACTGTTCAATAGTTGCACTGCACGGGGTAAATCACTATCCACAAGGTCCTGAATAACGACAAGACAATTTATTACAACATGTGATCTGTCTACTTGTGAAGATTATTACAGATAACTTGAACTGTAACTCAGACATAACTCAGTACAGTTTTACCATTTCCCCAAAATATCATTGTTGTAATTAAAAGGGTACTTTTGTCGCGATAAAATTTAGCTAATATCAATACCATCACAAAACATTACTAGTTAATGTATGGCTATGTATCCCGGGAGCAAGAGAACCCTGTCTGTTACTCGAGGAACTGCCGTCAAATTTCTTACCTAGCTAAAGTTAGTTCATTTTAATCAATCATCTATGGACCCCATTTTAATTTTTCCCTAAATTATTTCTACAGTTACACGGGATTTTGACAATTAACTACCAGCACAGTATGAAAAAGAACAAATCACAAATACTCACGCTTTCCACGACGGGGGCCGCCATTTTGATGGTACACAGAAATCCGGAAAGGTAGAGCAAACGAATAGGGACAAACCTTGCGACAAAAGCAAAAGCGTTTTAATGTTAGGTTTCCTGCTTTGGGGGATGTTAGTAACAATTTTGACATGTTCTTTTTTTTTTTTTTTACAGTGAATAACTTTTTATTGAAAGGCGATACATTGATTTCAGAAAATTGCGCTGTCATCTGCTGAACATCGCAAATTGCAGGTTAGGCTAAGTTTTAATACACGAAATTAACAGACTTGATCAAATGATCAAATGAAAATCATACGTGATGTCACCTTTTCAAATTTCACATAGGTTGTATACTATTAACAGATTATTACAATAGACTCCTAGATCACCGTTCGGTAGATTTAGTAATTCAATCATTTTTCTTAATTTGTCTCATTGGGATAACATTCTTGATTCTCTAGTCTCTATTCCTCTGAACACAATTATTCCCAGGATAGTTTTCTGACATAACCCTGCAATTTAGTCTTTCCAAAAAAATTCAAATGAACTGTATTACAAAACTACATTTCCATCAGTTATAATGCATGTCATGAACCGAAACTGAACGATTTCATAATACAGAAGAGCAAAGGTGTCAAAATACATTTATAATTTGCTTATATTTGACAGACACGAAGGGGTGTTGAAACAAATCTCTGAGGTTCTCAGGGTGATATCAGAATGAATTAGGAGGAAAATAAACAGCAATAAAAACTGTATATATTGATCTTATACCTGTTGTTGTAATACAACCATTTGTCAAATAATTGTACGCTTAACTTTTCATATGGACACAGTTTCAAACTGCATGCCATAGACAACCCATTATTTAATTACAGGAGTGAACTACAGCGTTACATTACATTACTGTCATTTAGCAGATGTTCTTATTCAGAGCAACTTACACAAGTGCAACTAATGAAGCAGTATGAAAAGTTGCACCATATCTCTAACATCACTAACCACATATGAACAAGTGTCAGTGCCAAACATAGCGCTGAGATCACAAGTGTGTGTCCAGATCAACATGCAAGTGCAACACAGTATGCATGGCCTGAGGACTATACCATTCCAGATACAATGCTAAAACATACCCTGGAGTAAACTTCCATAGATGTAATTACATAAAACCCTGAAGTACACTTCCAACGTATATAATTACACATAAGGGAGATCAAGCTTAGGTAGGGAGGCTCCGATGTTGCCTGAAGAGGTGGCTCTTCAGTCTGTGACGAAAGATGGCCCACCACTTGGGGACAGGCAGTGGATGCAACCTGTGATTGGGGTGCAAGGTTACAAGGCAGGGGAGAATCAAGCCTCCTGAAGAAGCTGAGTACAGTAGTCTGGCCGGTGTGCCGGGTTGGATGATTAATTGAAGATATGAAGGAAACATTCCTTGCACTGCATGGCAGGCTGATACTAGCAGTGAAGGGAGATCGGGAAGGGTGAGACATGGGAGAATTTGGGATCACTGTGGACCAACCGAACAGCAGCATTCTGAACAAGCTGCAGGGTCTTGATTGCACATTTGGGGGGGGGGGGGGGCGGGGCGGGGGCAGCGAGGACAGAGCTGCAATAGTCCAGGAGAGGACCCGGGCTTGGACTATGAGTTGGGGTCTGTAGGTGGTGAAGACGGGGCAGATTCTTCTGATATTGTATTGGAAAAATCTGCAGGTCCTACTGATTATTGCTATGTGGCCTGCAGTGTCAGATCACTATCAAGTGTTACTTCAAGGGTATTACCAGGCTGGGAGGCTGACACTGTGGTGTTTTCCGGGGAGACGGTCAGGATAGAAGACTTAGCTGGATTATGCAGAAGCTTGTTCTTGGCCAAATGGAGTCTCAGGTGATGGTTAGACATCCACAAGGTATCATCAGCTAGGCAAGTCAAGACACACAAGGAAACCTATTTATCAGACAGGGGAAAAGAAAGGAACATTTGGGTGTCATCAGCATAACAGTGCTATGACAAGCTATCAGAATAAATTACAGAGCTAGGTGATCTTGTATGCAAGGAGAATAGAAAAGGTCTCAGGGCCGAACCTTGAGGGACACCTGTAGAGAGGCTCTGAAGGGTTGATATGGCATCTAGGGTCTATAGGAATTAGGACAGCAGATTTTGAGGCTGCCTTTGCACAGAAAAGGGCATTTGTGGGAAAAAAGTAGAGCCATTTCAGTGGTGTGGCCAGCTTTGAGGCCATACTGATTTGGGTCATGCAGGTTATTCTGTATGAAAAAGGTGATTAAAGGTAGCATGTTCAAGGGTTTTTGAGATGAAAGGAAAAAGGTAGACGGGACAGAAGGGTCAAGTGTCAGTTTCATGAACAGATGCGTGACACAAGCTACCTTGAAAACAGAGGGGAGTTATTGGTAAGTGATGTAATGAATATGAGAATGTCAGATGCTATCTTATGGAGAAGAGGGTAGTGGGTCCAAGCAGCAGGTAGATGAGTAATGAGCCATCAGGAGTTCGGAGGTGTCTGCGTTTGTGAGTCGGGTTAATGTGTATTGTGCAGCATAGGTAGTGGAGGGCTGTTGACTGAATGACTGGATCATAGGTTGAGGAGTCACAGAGGGTGACAACTTTCTCCTCAAACTCATAGGCAGTGAGAGTGAGGGGGGGGGGGGGGACAGAGCAGGAATGAAGAAGTAGAAAACAGTTTGTGGTGGTTAGTGGATGATTCCTAAATGTTAACAACAGTAAATGCAAAAGCAGAATGTTTTTCAAAGATAAGTTTCCCAGTGTTTCTTTTTGTAGGTATGAGGGCTTTATAAGTCCAGATGTGTAACCCACATATAATGGGGTATGAAGTACAGATCAGAGTATGAAAAATGCTCTGATCTGTTTTCCTCTGTACGGCTTAATGGCTGGGTCCTTCAGGGGTAACTATGGGACAACATCAGTACATTGAAGATGTACACAGTCAAATCATTACAGCCAGTCTCACATCTCCTAAATTTTAGCTTTAATATTTTAAACTAAATATAGAAATTAATATTATTATCAATTATTTGGATCCAAGATTGATACCCCCCATTAGGTCAGACCTACAATACTCGAGAATCTTTCCATTTGATATATTTTTGTTGCTTTAGGACTACACTGAAAAGCCCTTCGCAAAAAACTCCAAAATTAATAATTTTGCAATGCATGTGCATGTGTGATGCTAATGAGAAAATGCTGAATTTTAAGGTAGTACCTAGAAATTTAGTTCCTTTTAAGAGAGAGGAGTGCTGAGAGAGATATGAGAAAGGGTTGCAAAACATACTGGTCAGGTAGTGAAAAGCGGATGAAAATCAAGATGCGAAAAGAAACTTGGAAAGAATATGCACCACAGTGCGGGTAGTGTCTGAAACTGACAGTAGCAGATGAACAGCAACATACTTATATCATAACAGAGAGAGAGAGAGAGAAAGAGAGAGAGAGGGAGCGGGAAGTGTTTGAGGAAGTTATGTGTGAAAGAGTTGCCTTGCCTCAGAACAGCACTTTTAAGCCGAAGACAGAGAGAGAGAGAGACATTGAGAGGAGAAGACAAAAACTGAGAAAGAAGGAGAGGAAGAGAAAACACACTGCAGAAGGGGTAAGTGTGTCCTCTGTGGTTAGATTTATTCTTCAGTTGCGCCTTCTTTAGAAAAAACAAAAACAACAACAAAAACAAACTTCAGGCTAGTTTACAAATGTATTAAATGGTCTATAAAAACCACTTCCCAGACTCTAGTGGATTCAATGGGTTGTGTTGTCCTGACTGCAGTCACAAGAGGTGTCTATTCTCACATAGTATAATACTGCTTATAGATACCTGAAGTAAAGTTGTAGGCATAAAAGGAATATCATTAAATATGACTGTGAAATACAGTATATGTGAGCCGAATTATTTTTTAATTTGGATGGATCTCGACCTTTACCTATCCCAATCATTCATAGACACTTTCTACTCTATCTACATACTTCTTTGAAGAGTACATATTTTGTTACAAGGATGGTTGCTGTCATGAAACATTGTGGAAATGACATGCATATTTAATTATTTTTAAAATTATTTTGGAAGCGTCTCCAACAACACTGTAGTGCTTTATTGTGGCAGTACCATTATTACTACTATGGATTTCAGACTTGCACCGACTCCCTATCTGAATTTCCAACAGATGTCTGAATCACAGCCTTCTGTCATCCAAGAGTGCAGTCCCCTGCCGCCATACCTGTTCTCCACCTTCGACCATTCCTCTCTCCCGGCTGCCACCCCAGCTTTGAACCCCGACTCTTCCGCCCCAGCCCACAACCCATCCGTTGGTCACATGCCGCGGACAGGTGGGGCACCATACAGCCAGCCCATGGGCGTTCAGGGGTCGATGCGGACGGCAACAGACAGAATGGCAGGGCAGATTATGGGGTACCCATACTTGCCCTACTCCCCATGTCTAACCACCCCCACCACTGAGAGACCTGGACAGCAGAGTCACATATTACATCAGGTGAGTGTGTGTGTGTATGTATGTCTATGGCACTTAAGCTCACCAGTTGCTTATCTATATTCTTATGTAGTAATTTCCCTTTCAATTAAAACTAAATATACCGCAACGTGCTATATGCAAGTTGTTTTTCAACTCGTCTTTTTTATGTTTCTTTCCCCGCATTTTCTGCCACACACACAGGAGTTCTCCTCCTTTTTACCTCCTCCCCCTCCTTCCCTCCTGCGTCAGCCCGTGCAAAAGAAGAGTGTAAGTAAGGACAGCATAGAGTATCGCCTTCGCCGGGAGAGGAACAATATTGCCGTGAGGAAGAGCCGAGATAAAGCCAAGCGCCGTGTGCAGGTCACCCAGCAGAGGGCAATACAGCTGCAGGAGGAGAACCGAAGGCTTCAGATGCTGATTGGGCAGCTGACGCAAGAACTGGACACTCTTAAGCTCATCCTGTCACAGCGCCACCTACGGGAAAGGGATGAAAAAAGAGACGGAGAGGAGAGTTGAGGGGATGGAGGATGAAAAAAGGAGGAGAAGAAAATCATTTCAATGGAAGTGTGGCCATCTCTGATAGAGGGGGTTTGGAGTTGTTTTGGTATGGAAAAGGTGGAAAGCAAAATCTTCTACATGTTTTAGTGTTTTATCTGAAAAGGTGTTTTCCAGATCAATGAAGGGAATAGGACAATGCAAGTGTAATGACTGTTGCAAAAGTGCTTTTATAACTTCTACCCACAGTGTCTGAATCAGAGAGAATTGCTTGTCCAAATGCTAAAAAGGTGTGTAAATACAATTTCAGGCTTCTGTAGAAATTTGTACTTTGGTGGAGATTATCCATGATTATTTTGATGTAGTTAAATACATTTTATTTATTTTGTAAATATTTATTATCGCCCTCTTCTGCAATTCTTTTCATTTCATGTCATATCGTTCGTCATTTTCATTTTAAGCATTACAATATTTTTCCTTTTTTAACATGGCTTCTCTGTATACTGGTGAACATATATTAATGACAGCATTTAGATTAACAATAAAAAACAACAAAAGCTTTAGTAATAAACAACAACAATATCAATAATACCAAAAAGATACAGATTAAATACAGTTTGTTTCATTACATTGCTCCTGTTCATGTTTGCAATGATTCACATTCATTGAATTGTGTGCTTAGGCCTCTTTACAGTTCATTCACACTTTTTGAAAAGATCCTCTTGGCCCCTTATTTTGTGTGCTGTATTCCATCGTGTATGCCTTGGTAACCGTTTCTTCCATTTGCAAGAGTTCTGGTCCTCAGATTTCAACCATTTTCATGTGAATTGTTTTGATTCTGTGATTCTTGATATTCTAAGAAGGTGTTTGTCTGCCTCTGCTGCGACATCCAAGGCGGAGATATCCTAAGAAGACAACTGCTGGCTGGTGATTATTCGGCATCATTAGCTTGCATTGATTTTTGTATGTCTGACCAACAGTATTTAAGTCTTGGACAGGAGTAGAATATGTGGGTGTGGTGTGCTTCCATTTTGCCATTGTGTCTCCAACATTGTGATTGTATTTTGATTGAGCTGTGGGGGTTATAACCTGTCTTTGAAGTATGCTCTTAGTTTGCAGTTTCGTATTTATTTCCATTTTTTCAGTCTATGAGTGAAAGTGGGAGTGATGGTTTCTGCTTAATTTATTCCCCCGTTTAATTTCAGTATTTTAATTTCAGCCTTGAGTCTTCCTTGTTGGAATTTAGTAGACATCTCCAGTAAAGTGTTTCCTACATGCTGAGAGAATACATTCCATGAGAAGTGTGCAACAAAGTTGGTTGGCGACATGTGATAGTCCTTGCCTCCGTTTTTGGCCTGCTGCCACCGTAAATGAGGAGCAATAAAATGACAGATAAAACGAGATTGTGCCTATGTGTCACGTCTTGAAATAAAATACAGCTTTTTTTATCCCACCTTCTAAATGTCATGATTACAATTTTTTTTGTGTTTTTCTAACAGTGTTTTTTGAAATGTAAAGCAAAAATTGAATCCGCTGAAAATCTTCTTAGGCTGCCGGCTGAGGTCTTGACCAAATGAGTAAATATTCAGAAGTTGATTCTGGATTTTTCAGCTTAATTTCATAAGATACACATTGTGGTGCCAAATCTTCAAGCAGGTAAATCAGGGCATTACTTTGCTATAATATTTGGATAAAATAATTTGATGTTTTGCATAAGATTAATTACTACACTAATTCATTAACATCAATTTCACAGGCTGTATGATATCCTTTGTCGGATTGTAAATGCCAATGAAAACTTGTATTTTATTTAAAATGATAAATCTAATATTTATCATTTGTAGTTTTAAAATTGTAGATATAAATTAAACATTAAACATTTAATATAATGTCAGACCATTACTTGGGCAGCTAAACAGCCAATCTAATTTTCCATGACAAATGTAAATGTGATGTGACTGTAGGCAATATTAAAACAAAAATATATGATGGACTGAGACAGAATCTGGCCGGGACATATAAATCTTCCATGTCAAAAATTTGTCTTTCTGGACCATAATTCAATAGTTCAGCTCAGGTCTCTTTTGGGAAATTCCTGTAACATAACGTAACATCAGAGGCTTCTGGGTAAATTTGAAAATTGACATTAGGGTCAAAGAGGTTCACCGTTTTGGTGTCTGTTTTACATACTGGGGCTTGATAAAGAAGTCAAAGATAGATGAGTGGAAGAAGAGCAAAAAATCTATGTTGTTATGTATTACATTTCAACTAAACTGTAGCATTTATGAACAATAACTTGTAAAAGAGGGAAGTGTTTAGATTTTACACCCATACAATATCGCGATAACTTCAACAACCATCTATAGTGAAGGTGCTCTCTCTGCTGCTCTTTCTTGCTTTCTCTTTCTCTCAGGCCGTTACAAACAGACACAATGACAAGGATGTTTTTGGGGGAAGAGAGCAGGGTCAACTTAAATGGGACGGGTAAGATTTCAACACAACGTGGGACAGAGAACAAGATAGCATCAGAACAAAGGAGTGCAAGAGCCTTCCTGTGGGTTAGATTGCAGTCAAGCAGTGGCAGACAGAGAAGGAGCTGATATACAGGCACATACAGCACTGACATTCATTTAAAAGAATCGCATCCATTAACCAGTGACTTTAACATTTAAAGGAACGTACGTAGTTGCACCTTTGCATTTGATACTGCCAAAACGTTGCTAAGGTGCATGGTTGTGCATGGGACAAAAATTTTTGTACTTCTGTGTGTGTGTGAGAACAACAGAGAGGGAGAAAGAGGAATAGAAAAAGAGAGCGAGAGAGATCTATTCTATGGAACGGGTGTTTCTGCTCTTTCTCTCTGTGGGGCAATCTGCGGTCCCAGGACTGTAACATCCTCATACAGTTAGGAAAGAGGCAATTTCATCTCACTGTGTTACTCAACACTGTGTAAGTTAGAAACCAGAGATATAAAACCTCAGCTGAGGACCCGTGAACTGAATATGTATATATACAAAAGTTTTTGAAACAGCCAAAAAAATCTCAATTAACAGCCTTTTCAAGCAACCATTTCTTATACATGGAAGTGGTCAACAAAGTCATAAACACCTAAACTATATACTGTATCAAGTTCAAAGCAGAATAGTGTTTTTGCCCCCATGGTAACCTAAAGCTCAGGACAGACAAAGCCATGTATACTATAGTCTATATAGAGGGTGATATAGGGTGAAGTTGCATCATAGTGCAACTTCAGTTCAAAAAACAGTCAGAGCAGTAAAGTTATAAAGACCCTTGGAGTACTGAAAATCTTGTGTGAGCAGGTATAGAAAGAGTGCTATATTAACCCACTACACCTCAGTCTATTCCAGAGAATTTAAACACATCATTTCTCAGTCAGGCAACAGTCACATGGTTCCTGTGAACACAGGAAGGATCAGGTCAGGAGGTATTACAGGCCCAGAAGAGAGTGTGGTTTTACTTTACGCTCATAAGTACAGTTTTGTAAATTCATAGCATTAAAGTCCATATGGAGGACTATGTGGACAGGTCTGTTGCCTCAGAGAACAAGAACAAGAAAAAAAATATTTAATATTTTCTGTGTGTCAATATAGTTAATGTCAAAAGTAATTTTTGGGAAAAATTCCTATGCCAACAGGTATGGATTTGTTTAAACTGCAGAGAAGTATTCATGTGCAGAATTTAATAATAAAAAACCATGATGTAGTGAAGGTTAAATTCCCATATCAGATTTAAATGACCCAACTTCCACCGTTTCCCCTGCTGACAGGTAACACATTTTTGCCACTCTGTGTCTCTATGGCGGCTGTTGGCTTCATTGACTCAGATGATGAGAAAACATTTGTTACTGATGGAGCAATATTCAAAAAGGCTGGCATATTTGTATTCTGGAAAATCAATTACCATTTTCATGTTTGTAAAAATACTGCATATATATCTGTATTGTGGTAATAACATCACTGTTACAGTAATGACAAGAAAGGGCTATAACACAAAGAACGTCTTCCACAAATTTGCTAAAGCAATAATGGAAAAATTCTAATATATCCCTTTTCTGAAATATCCTTTATTAAAAATCTAGCCAAAAACAAATTTATACTGAATAACATTGTCATCTGCTACTCCATATGCTTTTCACAACAAAGAAGAGAGAAAAGGGGCTCAAACATTTCACTCTAAATTAGGTTAACTTAATCAATCATGCCTTGAGATCTTACAGTAATCAGCTACATCTGAAATATGTTTGAGAGAGATATCCTACAGTCTTATTCAACAAGATGTGCATAGTTGTTTGTATAAATTATATGTTTATAATACATGTAATATCAGAATCATACATCAGTGACATATTGAGTGTATATGATTAGCAGGAAGTATATGAGGAACAGGGGCAAGGGCACGCAAGTGGAAATGGTGGTAGCAGACAAGAGAGGCTTCCTAAAACACTTAACCAGTTGGGCTTTCGTGTATTATCAATAATGCCCTTCCTAACTCCTGGGCCAGTTCTCAATTTGCCATCACTCAGCTCTTGACACAGTTAAGTTTGGGAGGCATACTGTGCGTTGTAACACAGGGTGGAGGTGTGTGCGTGCCATCAAGTACACTAATACTGCACTATCTTTGCTAGTTAGCATTTCCATGAAGACTCTTGTCAACTGATGCTGCAATTGCCCAACCACACGTATAAAAGGGTTAAGTATATTGGGATAAGCAGAAGCACAGTTGTCTCTTTCTGCAACAGGATGCTTAAAAATCTCTAAAGATTAGTTAAATTTCCAATAGAATGGGATTGTGAAAATGTAGTCCAAATGGGGTCAAGCTCTTGGAGCACTTAGAGAGTGGTGTTGCCCTCTTCTGCACAGCCTGTACTGCCCCATCATGATTCTGGTTGTGAACATATGGATGTGAATGGGTAAGAATATATTAGAATGACCTTGATATTTTGTATCTATAAATGCTTAAGAATAGGCTTTAATGCATTGAGAGGTTTGCATTGCAAGTGCAACACTGGTCAAAATTTGGATTGTAATTATTTAAATACAGATTATGCCTTCCAAATTACATGTATTAAAATTCCTCTCTTTGATAAAGTTGGTCCTGGTTTTTCCAACGTTTGCTCCATCTGCATTAAATAATATTTGCCTAAGATTTGTGCATCTCTTTGTTACTTGAGCAGTCTGGTCACCTTGGCTATCTGCAAAACAAGGTGCTGTTATCTGCTGGGACCCCAAGAGACAGATCAGTGTTTTGTGTCACCTGGCAGTTAAGTCTTTGAAAAATGTGCACTTGGCAGTGTATTTGTGCTAAAAAGTTTCCATTTAATTTGTTTCACAGTTTTTGTTCATTTCTGTCCCTTACTCAATTAGAGAAACTGCATCAGTTTCAGTTATGATGAACTGGCTGTTTGATGAACGATCAACTGAACCAGCAGTCGTTCTTCCATTGAAAGGAGTTTGAAATCTTTGTTCCACAACATATGACTTCACTTTTGTTTCACCCACTTGATAACATACTTTGGGGCTGACATGACAAGCTATTATGGGCCATGAATTGAAAAATGAATGACAACTGGCCACTACAGGAATATAGTCATGATTACCCAGGGTGATACCTTGACTTGGAATGGTCAAAATACAAAAATTACAATAACAGATTTCCCAGTATTAGAGACATAACTAGAGAAACAGCAGCAACTGACCTCACTAATACTGGTGAGGATATATGGCTACTACGAGCTGGACAAGCAAAGAGATATCAAGGTAGCTGTGATCACTGCTTGTGTAAGCTGGACCCAATATCAATTACCCCATCTCAAACCCAAATTTATAAAGTGTGTGTCATCAAAGGTGACATTTTTACTGACCCAGCTAAGAGCTGTCAAATACCTGTCAACAATCTTAATCATTTATTAACATTTATAAATAACATTTATTAACGCACTGCAGTATCTAGTCAACAACTTCGTTACAGTTGCATTTCTAATGCGTATCAGACTTTTTTTTAAATTGTGTATCGTTTTTTGTTATTTTATTTTTTGGATGTGTGACATCCCTCAACCCTGTTAGTCTTACTGTCAGAAGAATACAGCAGCTGTTCCTCCTGCATCTTCTCATAAACGGTGATAACATAGTTCTAGTCTGACACCACTCTGTGCACCATTGTCCCCTCTCGGCTCAGGGACATGAGCAGGGCGACGGCTGAAGCTTAAGGTCACAGTTAGCAATCCTTGTGGTCCCATTGAGGTCTATCAAAGGTAGTGGAAAAAGCAGTCAGATCATTATTTTGCCGCGGGTTCCATTTCTGACAGTAGAAAAGGGGCTATGGGCCTGCAGGGCCGGCACTGGGGCCAGGATACACTGGTCTGTATCATTGTTTGCTTCAGTTATCTGACATGCATCAGGCCTGACAACATGTCTGGGGACAACCATGCACTACACTGAGATGCTCCCTGAGTTTGAGCTGTCAAAAGCAGCGGGAGTTTTACACACTCACTCAGTCCACTGTGGACATTTCCCCTTATATACAGGGCGACTGGGTAACTGGTAGTGCACCACCTCATATAGAAAGTTAGCCGCACTGCACAGTTGATGCGACTGGTAAACAAGGGCATATTAACTGCCACTCTTTAATCTGCCCAAACATTCAAAGTATAGAAAAGCGACAGTTACACGATAGTGGTCAGTACTTTTAGGACAACCAAAAAAGAGGAAATTTCGCAACTGAAAATCAGATGGGAATATGTTGCTAAATCAGATTTCTGGAGAAAAAGTATTGTAATGTTAAAACAGGAGGCATCTTTTCAGTCAGAATAACAAACAGAAACAGTGTGATACAAATGAGTGGTTCATGATACCTTATTAAACATGTTGTGCCAAACAGAAGTAATTACAACATGACACAGAATAAAATTTCATCAGATATACCTGAAATAATAATATTTGATCATTTCATGGAAGATGACACTATTTGATTTGGGAACTGCAAGCTGGATGAAAATATTTGAGAATTAGCATGAGTGTTTCAGTTAAAACAAAAAAAGGCATCGCTTATCTTCCTGTGTGTGTATCTCATATTGTTAGTCAGTCAATTAAGCCTCCCTGGCAGGTACCCCCTTTAGCTTAATCTTTAATTTTGTCAAACCATTACAGAATTTAGGAGACAGTTAACAGCCTCTCAGGGGCTGAACCTCTGTGTCCCTGGGGCTACAAGAGGACAAAACAGCTGACCTGTTTGCTAAAGGTACGCTCACACTTGGAGATGCACCTTAGGTGTACAGTCATGTACAAACATGTAAGACATGTGTAGTGTTCCATTCTTTTTCCCCAATGTATTATGAGGTCTGTCTTAAAGAGGATATTATATCTGACAAAGATGAAGATATGATGTGTTTCCAGTTTAAGGAGGGTCTGATAAAATGATTATATTCAGAATATTACAACCTCTTTATATCCAATGCTTCTGAGCAGCTGACCCATGTTTCATAGCAATGTTTTAGCAGTTTTTAGTAGTTAAAACTTTTGGAGCTCAACAGTTTATATGTATTCATCTAACAGACACTCATATCCCAAGTTCAAACAAGATTTTACGAATTTAGAAAACAGAAGGAGCACGTTTATGAAAAGTGTTTTCCAGCAGATTTAACAAATCTTCTTTGCATAAGGATAGAATGATGTTAGACACTGCGTTTTTTGCCATAAAATGCCTTTTCAAGTTGACGCCGAGCATATAAATGAATTTACAATTTTCGTGGCGCTAACTCCACACCGACTTCTCGACCAGCGTTCTCACCCTCCGCCAGCTCGACAGTTATTTTTGTCGCTCTGTCTCCGCCGTGTGGCTACAGGCTGTTCCTGCAGCGTTAAATGGTGACGTCATTAAACCGAAGGTATCCGATTGAGCTCGTGTTTCCGAAGGATCCCCGTAATGTTGTCGTTCTTTCCCTGTGCCCCACTGAAACCGGCTCTACCAGTGCCTTCCCCTTTAAAATCATGGTGTTGTAAAATTCAACTTATTTATTTATTTATTTATTATATGTCGGCGGACATAAACTTGGGTCGCAACAACGTTAGTAATCAGCGACGGCAGGAGTCCAACATCAACCTGTCTGTCTGCACAGCAAAACGGATACATATGCAGTATGACTGTTGAGAAATGAGATAAGAATGTATTGCGGCGGTAGCTACAGTTTCTACAGCTGAATATTCTGGACTCTTTCTAGACAAAAGGGGTGGACGACAAAATAATAGACAAAGCCGACCGAGAAAGAGACGCGGAGAGAAAGGGAGAGTAAGGGGAATGCAGTGAAAATAAGCTGAATTCGGAGTCCGGCTGTATCCTTCTTTTCTTTTTTTGACCTTCTGAAAATTTCCAAGTGTATGGTTATGTCAAAGTAACTGACACCGACGTGCGGTTCACATCTGTGAATTTATCTTAAAAATAGCTATTTTCCCCTTGACGCATACAAGGGTAAGTTAGCTGCTGTGGTTAGCTTTTTTGCTCCATTGTTGTATGTATCATTCTGACTTTGTGGAGAAAGTGTTTGTTGTGTTTTCGTGGCGACAATTACGTTTCGTATGTTATGTGACTGTCACTGTTGTCAGTTGTGTGTCCGTGTCTGGTAAGTGCTGGTGACAGTCATTGTGAGTGTTACTGCAATAGACTGGGCAAGTTACAGTCTGAATGTAAGTATTATGTTAATGTGTTGTTGTCACTTGTGTTTTTTCCCTTATTGTGGGAGCGATCCGTCTAAAGAATATGTTGGTTCTCATACTTCTATCCAAGTATCCATTTGCAGTGCCTTTACTGTCTGGAAATGCATTATGTAACACGGTGGAATTTCTTCAAAAGCACTTCCTGGCCCTGTGGTGGTCCATTATTATAGCATTATTATGGTGGCAAGGACCCTTAAAAGCCACATTCGACTGCTGTGTGTGGTAGTCAGTAAGTGTGATGAATATGGACAACTCTGTTCATTTCCCTACTTGCATTAGGTTGTTGGTGCTACAGTATGTATGACCTGATAGTGTGTGGTATGTACTAGTCCCATAGTAAACCTCAATTGATATTTTCTGGGTCTGCTGTGCAGACAAGAAGAAGTATGTTCTCCTGAATAAAGTTGGGTTGGTAGTGACTCTTGACATCTGTTTTCTCTCTTCCACAGATATTTCCTTTTTCTCTTTCTGGAGACTGACAGAGGAAGGGAGAGAGGGAGAGACACAGACAGAGGTCTATCTTTCTCTCTCTCTCTCTTTCTCTTTTTCTCTCCAGGCAGACGAAGAGATCGCCAGAGTAGCACAGCAGGCAGACTGCCGGGCTCTGGGACACCTGACGGACAGGCAGACCACAGCGCCCGTGCACCCCCCCCCCACTCCGCACCCTCGGTCATGACCTCCCCCTCGTCACCCCTCCCCTCCCCGTCCCCCTGTCCCCCGCCACCTCCGTCCCTCCCGTCCTCCCCCACCCCGTCGTCTCCCGCCCCCTCCGCTCTCCCCCCTCCTCCCTCCCTCCCCCCCACTGGGGAGGTGATGATCCTGGCACTGGGGCGGAAGAAGCAGCGCCTGCTCCTCTGCCTCTCGGTCCTGCCCAACCTCTTCCTGTCCTTCCTGCTGTCCTCCGACCCCCTGCTCACCCTCTCCTCGCCTCACCACTGCCGCCTGCCCGTGGCCTCGCCGTCGCCCGAGCTCCTCAACTACTCTCTGCCCTGGGAGAGCGGCGCCCGGGAGGGTGACAAAGGCGGCTGGTCTCAGTGCAAGCAGTACCAGTTCGTCAATGGCACCCAGTCTGGCGTGGTGAACTGCGAGGATGGCTGGGACTACAACGTCACCGAGGGACTGAGGAATAACATCGTTACAGAGGTAACCGTTACTTCAGCTGTCACCGCTGTCTGCGGTTTTGAATGTTTTATTGTCAGGTTATATGACAGAGTATTGGTATTGTGTGTAGATAACAGCTCTATACCAAGACATATGTGTATTTCTTACTCTGCAGTCATCGATATTAAAGGGAACAGCACCAGTACAGTGCACCAAAGAGTATGGGGTTACTTGTGAATGTGAGGATGCTCATGTTGCAGAACCAGTTGTACATCTCATTTTAGGAACTGTAAACAAGCAGTTCTTTTGAAGTGTATATATGAAGGTATTGTTTATATGTGGAATTTTCCAGAGTCCCAGTGTGAGTTGAGGTTACATACAGAGTGGATTACATCAAACTGGGATAATACCTTACTGTCTGACTACTTTGTGCTTTGCATTTCACTTTTGCCTGAGCTGTGTGGGTGGAAAATTAAACGTCAACAAAGACACATGTTAATTAGTTCTTTCCTCTTATATCCGTACGAGCTCAGTGGAGTTACCTCCTACATCAAACCTAATCTAATTATAGTGCTACATAGATAAAGAACACCTGGAGATGTTTTTTGTGGTCTGTCAATTTTTACTCTAATTGTAGTAATTAAGAGTGCAAACGTGTTTACAGAAGTATATTCAGTGTTTACAAAGGTATTTCCTGTATGAAAAGTCAGCAGACCTAATGAGTTGAAATGGGCTCTTTGCAGGGGTTTTCTACTGTATGTTACTCTCTCTGATGACTAGTTTTACTCTATGTAGTTGTGGCCATGACTGCTATTGTCTTACATTTACTCTCTATTGTCATGGCAATGGCATTTTGGCATGGTTTATTTAATGGCCATTAACGCTTCTCTGCTGTTGTGGACAATGCGTTGACAGTTGATCGTGTCTTTAAGAGGATGAGTTTGCCGCTTCACTTTGCCTGACTTGGACTCCATTCAGAAGTCGACCGTTTGAAATAATTCTTTTCCGAGGGGCCAGGTCACAGCCATTGTCTCTGCACTCTTTTGAGATCAGCCAGCGCCCACACCTCTTGATGTCACCTTTTTCATTTTCCACTGCGGAGGTATCTTACATTTACATTTACATTTATATCTCCACTGCAGAGATATCTTGGTTCCAGACATTCCTTTTGTCCTCCAAGCCCCCCTAGTTACATGTTATGTAGCGAAATGTCCACAAGAGTCCCTCAGAGGAGGGCCTTCCATCTGAAGCAGTCTGGCCGCAAAAGGAGGATCTGTGGGTCACGACCCACCAGAGACAGGAGTGCGGGGTCCTGTGATGCAGCATGCATCTGGCTCGGCTTCTTCATGCTGGGGCGCCACCATTGCTGGCTCGGGAGAGCCGGTGCGGAGCTGCGCTCAAACCGGCACCCTAATGTCCTTGCCCTCACAGCAGGAAGTGAGTGAAAGAGGTGAATGTGCGTAAAACATACATTTCTCACTGTCAGTTCAGAAATGTCTGGGTAGAATCGGCTTGCCCTTTGATGAGGAGTTCAGCAGTGTTTTCCCTTTGAAGGGTCTGTTGTGCTGTTGATGAATCACAGGCGGCACTCGACTAAAAAGGGGGAGCTGCTTCGAGTGTAAGCGGCAGATTTCGCGGAGGCCGGGTTTCGACTGTGCGGCAGTGACATGGAGGTCCCCGCCTCCCCTGTCATGCTTGAAAGCATTAGTTCCGCAGACAGGGATTTGTTACAGTATGCACTTTGAAAGGCATGACATTTCTTCTTGCAGAAACGATCCACTTTTGGTGTAGGAAGAAGGGGCAGAACTGCAGCGGCAGCAGCCGGCAGCATGTCGCACGGTGTGATTTATTCACTTTGCAGATGTCCATTGCATACCTTTCTAGATATCACACATTGCCCAAGCTTTTAATACTGCTGGGCATTCGCCGTAGTGTTCGGGGGAAACGCACTGGTACTGTTCCAGGTGCCATCGTTCTTACCAAAGTAATAACAATAATTACGGTAATAATGCTCATAATAGTAACAGCATCTTTCATTGATCTCAGAAGACGTTACTCTGAGGGGAGGAAAATACACCTCATCCACCATCAATATGTCGCAGCCACTTTGATGATGTATGGCAGCCATTTTGCACCAGAGTGATCACCACACATTAGTTGAAGTGGAGGGGCTGAGATTTATTTAGCCTATTAAACTGAGGGATGATTATATGGTCAGATTTAGCAAGCTAGAATGTTAGTTTGGGCAGAACGCTTAGCTAAACCCCTACTCTGCTGCACTAAGAGGCCTGGGGTCCTTAATGGCCATTTAAAGGGGTGCTCCTCTCTAAAATTCAGAATTCATGAAATGGCTTATAATCTTGAATATAGTTTATATTGGACTGAATTAGATTTTATTTTTTGTGACGGTAAGTAAAGATATCCAAACTCTTGAGTTTCTCCTGTTTTGTTTGGGTGTCTTGTAAATGAATGGCTGTCTATGAGGATTGAACTAGATCCAGGCAATAGTCTCTCAGTATGTTGATTGTGGTAGTGCTAAGTGCTCAGTCCACATCTTTTTAGGATGAATTCCTTACAAAGTGGCATAAGTGTGTCTATGAACATACTATTTTTTGAACGTCTTTGAAAACACAATCAGAGGTCGGAGAGAGTTGCATGTATGCGCCCGCAGAGGTTACAATCCAATTTTCATTTTTTAAAGGTTTTACCCAAAAGGAAGACTGTCCTCTACTGTCTTACCAGTGCCATTTCTACTGACAACCTGGTTATCCCTGCTGGGCTCCCATCCAAGTACTAATTAAGCTCTGCTCTGCTTACCTTTAACTGTATGACAACAGAGGACCACAGGGTGTTTGCCTTCTCTTCCCCTTGGATATGTTCCCGTGTCTGGCTGTCTGAGCAGCACATCGTGGGTTTGTCCCTCATTGGTCAGCCATCTGCACTGATGTCAGCCTCACTCTCTGCACGGTCAGCTAAACATGCAGTGATCTCACTCAGCCATTTGAAGAGTCCGACGTCTTTTTCAGCATGGTCACACTGGGGAATGGGTGATTTGTCTGCCCCTATGAAATTCTCTGCAATTAGTAATAGCCGTTGGAGTGCTGTCCTGTCATTTAGAATTGTAGATGTGCCAATCTGACGTATACCCTTCCACTCCTGTGCATAGGCTCTGTATTAACACGGCAGTGTACAGGACCTGCTCGTGGAGGAAAATGGAAGTCTCTCTTTAGAAGTTTATCGTGCTAGGTTAGACAGTTTGTATTAAGTGTATCTAAGCGAATGTGATGGAAATCCCTCAGACAGCTCGTAAGACTGTCCACCCCTGTTTAAGTGCCCTGAGAGTGCAATGTTTGAATGGCGTGTCCATGGCAGTGCATCGCCTTGCCTTTTTTCCTCATGGAAACCCAGTAGTGGAGTGAACCACCTGTTACTGTCAGAGCAGCAGACTCTATATCTGTCTTTTGTTTAGACCTCACCTTGACTCCCAGACTTTGGACCAGTCCTACACCTAGCAGCTATGCTTCAGCGAGTTCTGATATTGTGCAGTGTAGCTATTTCAGCTCAGTAACTATGTGTATGACAATATTCAGCTTGTGAATGCTGTCCTTACAGATCATTGTCTGGTACCATGTAAAGACAGCCGTAAGGTAGTGTTGCTTTGAAGGTAATTATTAGGCCCTATGTTTACTTTGGTATGAAGCAGATATGTTCCCCTAAAGGATAATTGTTTATCACTATGTTTTCTTACCATTTTTCAGTGCTGTTTTAACCATTAATGTCTGTTTACTCCAATTGTGGCTGCTCTGTAACCCGTGGTGGTTGTTGTTCTTTCTGTCACCTGCATTTGATGTAACATGCTATATTCAATTCATTAGCCTCGTGAGTCACTCAGGAGAAGAGTACCTGCAAAATGAATGAATGAATTTTTTTTAAAAAAATCCTTAGCTTTGGCTCTACTTCGAGGATTGTCAGAACCTCTCTGTCGACATTCCAGTGTGTAATGGCAGAGTAGAGAACAGGGTAAGGTAAGGGAGGTGCAGGGATGCCAAATCAGCAGTATAGTCACTCTTTGTACTGGCCGGGCAAACTGGTTTGGTAAGGTGCAGTGGATGTTTTTACTTCCCTCCAAACGTTCCATCCATGTGACTTGTTACGCTGTGAAATATTGTTGTCTCGAGTGCTGTGTGGTTTGTCGGTCTGTGAGCCCGGGCTGATCGATGATAGGTGACAGCCCTGTACACTTGAATACTCTGGGGTCAGTTATATTATGTATTGTTAGCTGCAGCTTCCGTACTGTATAAAGAGACCTTATCCCAGTCCCATCATTGCAGAAATATGCTAACAGCAGAAGCAGCGGCGTTATTAGAGGTCGCCATCGTGAACGGAGCGAGGCTGCCGTGCTAATAAAGACAACGATTCCGGTAATGACAGTCATTGTAAAGTGATCGTGCAGTGGAAACAACAGCGTTGTGCGCGGTCGCGGTCGGACAGAAAGTTGCCGGCTCCCCCTTTGAGGAGTATCGTGTGTTACTGAATTATTGATCAGGTCTAACAGATACACCCCCCTCTCTCCCTCTGTGCTGTTCTTGCCCGCTCTCTCTCTTTCAGTGGGACCTGGTGTGTGGTCAGTACTGGCTGGTGCCCGTGGAGGAGGTGTGCTTCATACTCGGAATCCTGACCGGCTGCCTGGGCCTGGGCTACGCTGCTGACCGGTGAGGGGGAAGGAGGGCTAGAATTTTTGGGATGAGGGCCATAAGAAAGGAACAAACTGTGCCACTTGCTGTCAAGTCTGGTTCATGTTAGTCCCCCTCTATGCAGCCCTGCTTTCTTCTGAATGGCATCATTTTGTACTAGCCGTCAGCCGAGCGGTGTGCAGTTGGCTGTGGAACTGGATTAATATTTTCTAATTGAATCGCTCTCTGTCTGTCCGTCAGGCTGGGCAGGCTGAAGACTCTGCTCACCTCCCTGACCCTGTCAGTGATTTTTGGGGTGCTGGTGTGCGTCTCTCCCTCGCCTTCTCTCTTCATCATCACGCGCTTCTGCCTGGCTGCGGCCACCGCTGGAGTTTACCTCACTCTGTACATCACCCGTGAGTGAGGGAGCGCGGCCTGGAGGGGCGGGGGTGGGGGTGGGGGGAGCGGCACAGAGTAACGATAATGAAGGGCGGGGAATGGAACGGGGCGGAAGAGAGAGCGAATGAAAACATTCTCTATGAAAAGGATGATGAGGATGAGTAAATTGAAGGGAATGCTGGCACAGGTGTTAGGACTGCAATTCATCTGCATTCCTGCTAATCACTGTGAACTGGATATTGTATTAATAAATGTAACTTTTAGACCTAATCAGGAAACACTGTTTTAAAAACAGTAGTACTGCTGTGTGTTAAATATTTGAGTTTAATCATTTGATGTTAATGTAAAGCTGTGGGGCTGTCACAATTACAATTATATTATCTCTGTTTACAGCTATGTATGTATGTATGTATGTATGTGTTTATATGTCTGTCTGTCTGTCTGCTAACCACTTGGTCCCAGTCCTGTGTTCACTGTCCTGTTTTTTGACAAGACTCGTCTACTCCATCAGCACAGTTTTCTTGTTTTTCTCGCTTTTTAATTGACAGGTCTGGAACTCTGCGACCCATCGTTAAGGTTGCTGGTCACCATGGTGGCTGGCCTGACAACAGTTGCTGGGGAGTTGCTGCTGCTGGGTGTGGCTCTGGGATGTCAGTCTTGGAGGGGGCTGCTGGGAGCAGGGACTGCACCGCTCTCTCTGTTCCTGAGCTATGGGTGAGAGAGCATTAGAGCCTCGTGTGAAGGGAAGAGAGAACACAGTTTTGGGGTGTGATTGGTTTGTCAGTCTGTGCTAAGCCCTCGTTAGTGTCATGATGTGTTGATGCTTAATTCATTTGCAAAGGTGTGTTCGTGTCACACGTCTAACATGGCCTTACTGTCGCTGCTTCCACATCACCTTTTCTTCCTTTCTGACTGCCTAATTGGCATGACAGTAATACAATTTATTTAACAAATCATATGCACAACTGACATGGACTGAAAATTCAGTTCTGATTAACACCACCCCAGAATGTTAATGCTTTGTAAACCACAGTGAAAGAATGTAAAGTATTTTAATAGTCTCAGCGCTTACACGGCCTCCCCCTCCCGCTCAGTGTGCCCGGGGTGTTTCCCGAGTCTCCTCGCTGGCTCCTGCTCTCTGAGAGATCCACAGACCTGCATTCCTTCAGCGAGCGGAGAGAGAGAGAGAGGGATGATGACAGCTTCACAGGTACAGACAGGCAGAAGGGATTTATCTGTTTA
Organism: Megalops cyprinoides; assembly: GCF_013368585.1. NCBI lineage: Eukaryota > Metazoa > Chordata > Actinopteri > Elopiformes > Megalopidae > Megalops > Megalops cyprinoides. The sequence continues at coordinate 11,895,836 of NC_050584.1, forward strand.
TTACAGATTTTTTTTTTCCTGGTGTGAATATGTCAGGTTGAATTTAAAAATATCAAGCTGACATAATTGTTTTTACACTTTGAAACACGTACTCAGGGAACGTATTGGATGTTTTAACATTTCAAAATGTGTAGGCTGGACGTGGCTAATGTAGTTTTTAAAGACAGATGCTTATTTTTTCTGTCTAAATGAAAGGCACGGTAGTGATGGGGTCCATATTTTCACAGTGCACTTTCAGTGTCATGTGTGTTGTTCGCCAGCATCGAGCTATGCTGACACCTGAAGTGTGTTCTGTACAGCTATTTTAAGGACATTGATTTCCCTCTGCAGAATAATTCCATTCTTCCTAACGAGCACCACACAGTTCTATATGTGTTCCAGACACAGGACCTTTCTCACATAATCTGGTCCAGAATGTTCTACAATGCATCTGTTGCCCAGTGTACATATGAAACATTAGAACAGGTGCCTGTTGCACACAGAAAAAAGTTTCCACCCTCCGTTGACACTGACATTTCTGGCAACAGCATGGACATAGCTTGTTCCCTGTTCTTTTTTGGCAGTTTTTTTTTTTTTTTTTGGTTTGTGTCCGAAGGGAATGTTTCTCTGGAATTTTGTACCCAAGGTAGCGTTCATAGCCACAAGAGAAAATATGTGACAGCTACACCCTATGTGCGTGTGCAAGGAAAACACGAATGTACGGAATGTCGAGGTCACGTGACGCAGGTGGACTATGTGAATGTCATGAATGAAATGTTTTACGTCTGTGTGTAGAAGAAAAATCCAGCACTGGATGCATGTGTATATATTTTCCCATATGTTTGTATGATATTCTGTTGTCACCTTGCACTGCTGTATAAGATTGTGTTTTTGTGTACACAGAGCTAGAGTCGGAGCCGCCCCCCTCTGGACGGCCCCACCTGTCCTTCCCCGAACTTTTGCACAGCAGGAACATCTGGAAGAACATGTGTGTGCTGGGATTCACATCGTAAGTCACCTTCACGCGTGCTTCGCTGGAGTAGTCGGGTCTCCTTTTTTTTTCTCTCATCAGAGGGTGCTTGAGACACTGTCTTTGGACAGTTTGTTCTGGTGTGTAACAAACTTCTCTCTCACTATCTGTTCCACCTTTCAAACATCACTGTACTGGGCATCACTTTGTGAGTACACTTTCACTGTCTTGTGACTTAAATTCTGGGAATCAGAATCATAGGTTCCTGCCTGGTTCTTGTTTGTTGTTTTTTGTCTGACATAAGCTCTCTCCATTACTCTGATTTCATGGACTTTAGTTATAATAAGTGGCCCTCTCTCTCCCTCTCTCCCTCTCTCTCTCCCTCTCTCCCTCTCTCCCTCTCTCTCTCTCTCCCTCTCTCCCTCTCTCCCTCTCTCTCTCTCTCTCTCTCTCTCTCTCTCTCTCCCCCAGATTTATCTCTCATGGGATCAGTCACTGCTACAGTTCTTTCCGTGGTGATGTCCGAGGCACCGCCCCCAGTTTCTATTGGACTTACCTGCTCTCTGTCTGTGCGGGTGGCGGAGCCTGGCTGTTGCTATGGGCAACTGTGGACAGGTGTGGTCGCCGTGGCATCCTGCTTCTGGCAATGACGATGACAGGTTTAGCCTCTCTTATTCTGCTGGGACTGATGGAGTGTAAGTAGGACTTGATTAAACTTGAATAAACATTTAAAGCAGTTTTTGGTTATCCTGATCATCAGTACTTATGTGTACTGCCCATGTTGAAAGTGTGCCCGTTTTTACAAAGTCACTGTCGCCACCATGTGGCCACTTTGGTGCATTACATTAAATTTAATACATGTGTGTGTGTTGCCTCTATCTCGCCTGTGTGTTGTGCTTGCATGGTCAGTCTGTTTCACAGAGTGAATGTGGCATTGCGTCTCTCTCCGTGTCTCTCACAGATCTCAGTGAGTCGGCCATAACGGTGTTCTCGGTGCTCGGTCTCTTCTCGTCCCAGGCCGCAGCTTCCCTCTGTATCCTCTTCACAGCCGAGGTCATCCCCACAGTTATCAGGTAACGGTCTCCGTCGTCTCATCCTTTTTCTCTCTGTCGTGCAGTTACATTACCTCTGTCTGGCAGTACTTTAATGTTTGCTTTAGTCGTGCCTTTATCAGACATACATCTGTTATAGTATGTGTATAGTATCTTGTGTGTATAGTATGTATCTTGTGTGTATAGCATGTGTATAGTATACTATACCATTCTCAGTGTTTATAGTATCTCACTGTCATTGTTCATATGGTTTCTGTCTTAGTGTGTATACTATCTCAGTTTCAGTGTGTATACTGTGTCTCTCTTAGTGTGTATAGTATTTCCCTCTTAGTGTGTATAGTCTCTCTGTCTCTCTCTCTTAGTATGTATACTATCTCAGTCTCAGTGTATAGTGTATAGTGTGTCTCTCTTAGTGTGTATACTGTCTCACTCTGTGTATATACTGTCTGTCTCTTAGTGTGTATGCTGTCTCACTCTGAGTGTGTGTAGTGTCCCACTCTCACAGTGCATCTGACTCTCCTTTCTGCAGAGGCGTTGGTGTGGGTATGGTGATGGCCCTGGGCTGTGTGGGTCGCCTCAGTTCCCCTCTTATGGACCTGCGTAATCACTATGGCTACTTCCTGCACCACGTGGTGTACTCGTCCCTGGCCCTGCTGGCCGTGCTCTCCATCCTGCTGCTGCCCGAGAGTAAGAGGAAGCCCCTGCCCCAGACGCTGGCCGACGGGGAGCAGTACCGGCGCCCCCCGCTGGGCCGGAGGAGGAGGGACAACGTACCCCTGCTGGCCACACCCAACCCAGAGACCTAGTACCTGCCCGTGCTTGTCCGCCACAGCCATCCGCCAGAGTAACGGCACGTCCGCGCAGAACAGAGAGGGGCCAGCTGAGCCGCCGGGGGGGGGGGGGGGGAGGGAGGGGAGGATGGGGACGGGCGTGGAACTGCACAGTCTACTTCTGACACTCCCCATAACATATCACTTTCTGTTTATTAATAACATCGACGGGTCACGCGTCATCACGGTACGTCAGAGATTGCGCGGGTGTGTGTAGCCTCAGCAGGGCCTCGTAGAGCGGTCTCGCAGCGACACGTGGCGAGCTACACACTGCTTACCCCCCTCAGCACTAACAGGTACTGCCCTGTCTGTGCTACAAGCCATGCCTCAGAGGATAACACTGCTGCTTCGTACCGCATCACCTCTACACAGGGCCTCACTGACATACGTACGATATGTCAAGCATTGGATAAAGCATCAGGAAAGTGTACATAAAGAGCATCAGGGTGGAGAGCCTTTTGACTTTCCACCTGCTAAAACCCTCCAAAGGCAACATCAGAGGACACAGGGATCCCGTGGTGTAAATATAGTAGACATAGCCGGCAGTTCATGCGGGAAGACTCATCCAGTAGAAGCCCTGTATACACACACAGTTTCTGTTCTGTCTATGAAGGAGATGCACGCTGCTTCTTACTGGAGGTGCAGTGCATAGTGCTGAGTATACGGATAGCACTCAAACACTGAGGGTGGTTACCGGGCTCACACAACCATCACCTTAAGTCACTAAGGCTCGTCATACCAAAAGCTGCACCTTATGCATGAAAGGCTGAAAAACCTGAATGCTGAGCAAAAGATTCTCACCACTTGCGAGTGTTAAAATACAGTTCTCTAAGTTTTTCAAGCCTGCTGTCTGAGAATAAACAATCATGTGTCTCTTCACGGCAACAGTAATGTCTTATTGTTTCCCCGTGTTCAGTTTAAGTTCACTACTCTGTGCCCTGACTTTCTTGCATAAGGTGGACCTTGTGGCATAAGAGGCCGTTTTCAGTGCAGAGCTGAAAAGCCTTTTTTGTGCCTGTGTTTCCCAGGTTGTGACTCTGTTTGTAGCAAGTCAGTCAAAATTCCTTAAAATCCAAGTCTTTTTGCAAAGAGTTTCAATGATGATTGGACATAATTAAAAATAAACAGCAAATGGAAAAATTCACCATAGAAGTTTAACAACATTTGAACATTGTGTGTAATCTCAATAACCTTTACAAAGGTGACAAAAAGTGGATGATATCCTCTTCATTTGGTTTTTAAAAATCCGTAAATCCAGTTCCCGTGATGTCATAGGTGGAAAATATTGTGCTTTTTAGAACCAGTTCAGGTGTGTGGTTCAAACTAATATAATTAGGTAAGTAGCTATCAGACAGTGACTGAAGAAGCTAGAGCAAAAGTATAGCTTTACACCTTGTGTACTTATAATCTTTTCTTGCCAAATGCAGGCATCTAATGACTATACCTGTACTAATGACTTTGAAGCCATGCATTGATAAGGTACATTTATTCAGTTTCTCTCTGTCTGGCAGTTTAACGGCTCATCTTGTTCTCCCTAGATCAGCTCCCCTGCTAACCAGCATAGATAACAAGTTCTGTTCTAACATTTTCAGTCAATAAAATGGAAAGAGGTTCATTCAGACTCAGAAATCCCGTTTTCTGTCTGGTCTGATGGAAAGAAGAAATATGACAAAAGGGAAATGGCTAAAATCAGCTGGCCTGTCCACTTAGGACAAGTGTACTAGCCAGCATGTTTGCTAATTAACAGTATCTAACATTATCTGAAATGTATCTGAAATTGCATGGTTTGATATTTGCTGAAGTCACCTGTCCTCTTGTCAGTTAAAATTAATGACTGGTAAACATTTTCTGTGACTAGCCTAATCAGATAATAAAAAAAACGAGGATTTAAATTTGGTCAGGTGAAAATTTGTACAAGGAAAAGTGGGTTGAAAATGCATTCATTTGTGCTGATGGTACCAGTTAGTAACCAAACCCTAGCTAAATTAACTATTAGGTTTCCATGATGAGCAATCTGTACCACAGAGAGCACAGTTTAGTCTACCCATGACACCCTGTTTTCATTGTGCTCTTACTGGGATGCACTTGAAATTTGACTTTGTTTTGATTTATTCATTGAAATTTTAATTTATTCATTTAAATCACTATCATACTATCATACCGTTATCCTATTCTAATGTAATATATTTGTATATACAGCATATAACATGATTAACTTGGGTGAGACTTGGAATTTAAGAGAAAGCGCTGGTACGAAAATGCAGAGTGTGTGCAGAATTTCAGTTTTTGAAGTATGCTGATGTGCCGTGACTTTAACCTTCATTTAATGTTGTCTAGACTCGCTGTGCCTCGGTTGAACCATGTAAACATCTGGAGGAGAGCCATTTGTCTAGGTTCTTCCCCAGAGGAAATCATTTGAAGTGTCTCTTGACACAGGTTAGAGTGAAGGTGTAAGAGAGACTCCATTGAGTCTAGGGTGTTTGTTGGATAAAGGCGGGCACCTTACCTTCATCAGGTCCTCTTTCTGTCGTCTTCATTAGTTTCATTTCGATGCGCTCATGTTCTCAAAACCTTAATAATGATTAATAATGATGATAACAGTAATAAGGTTGTATTAAGTATGACTACAATGGTAATTGTTACAATAATATTAACCATGAAACAAGCGATGTAATTATGTTAATAATTCTCTGATCTGACTTAATTGAAAATAAAATGCGTAGAAAACTGGCTTTGCCCCTTGTCTCGTTGTCAGTGGGTAATGTTCACACATGTAGCGACAGTGTACTGCTTTTCAATAACGATGTAAAACATATGCAACCAGAAAAGTGCAGTACTATATTCATATTTCTCTGTTAGTTTAGGCACAGTCAGTGGCCTCAAGAGGGAGCAAAATTTCCAATTGTGTGTTGACAGACCTGGAATCTCCAGAATGCAAAGAAAAATAATCAGAATAAAGGCACCCACGTAACTCAGACAGTGAAGCGGAGACTGACCGCTAAGGGCTGTGTTCAAAACCATCTGTGTTATTTGTCAACGGTCAGTGTCGGAGAATGCGCAGGGGTCCTTCAGTGAAATCTTTAGGGGTACGCCTGCCCTTAAGTTGGCATCTGCCCCATGCGGTGTGCTGTGGGAATTACAGTGTGAAAAATATCTGCAGCCTGTGTCCAAGAATATCAGAGGATTGCACTCACCTTGCTTTGGCACTCTTGCGTGAGCACACCGGGCATGTGAGTGAGCTTAACACAGTCCATTGAATGTGAAGAGTAATATTGTCTGCTTCCTTTGTTCTTTGTTCTTTTCTCTTTAAATTTCTACAATTTCTTCTTGATTTCCTGTGATCCCCTAAATCACCACCAACCTCCTTGAAACTGATCTTTTTTATCACATCTTTTATCCTTTCAAAGTTGAGGCAGCCAAAAAGCTATCTCTTCCAACTCCTACACTAACATGGTGATAGTGCTCATTTCCGTTGTAGACACGCTACAGTACCTATTGTGACAGACTGAAAAGGAAAGTGAATGGCAAAATAACAAAGGAGACAATGTGAAGAAGGAAAACGATGATGTAAGCATATAAAATGTTTCTCTCCATTTTTCAGCTACCTCTGAACAGGCTTGGACATGAGTAAATGTGGAGGTTTTAGAGGCATAAAAGCTCAGTAGTTACAAAAGCCACACTATGCATTTGTCCACATTATGTGTCCTCTATGAATCCAAGGCCAGGTCTTGGCTAATGAAGTTACATTTAAGATACTGATTTCAAAAGGCAGCAGCTGAGCTGCCTACTTCTCATTACTAGTCAAACCACAGAAGTCAAATCTCACCACGGTTCTCATTGGTAAGTTCTCGGAAGCATGTCAACAGGTATTAGTTGTGTGGCAGGTCACTTGTGATTCAAACCTTGGTGCCTTATGGATGCTAAGTTCACATTTCCTTGACTTTGGTAACTTGCCTTGCCTCTTGCATGTATCATTACAACAAGCAGCCCGATGTTGGCAAATAACATAATGCGTGTAGGTGATACTAAGCATACAGAGGTCTTATATTGGCCCAGAACTGGCTTGCTAAAATTCTACTAAAAAAGCTTATTAGTAGCATTTTCAAGGGGGCAGGATGTTCATAGTCTTTGATTTGTATGTATAAAAGACTATGGATATCTTGCCTCCTTGAAAACACTAGTAATTACTGGCTCATTTCAGCATCTTACATATATTGGAACCCAACCAAACCACCTCCTTTTCAGTAAAACTGAGTGGGCTGAATGAATAAAGGTCTGTACAAGGAAAAATGAATCATATAGTATGTAATGTCTATCATCATAGCATATAAACACAATACAGTCCATCCTTCCAGAGAAAACAGCGCACTATTGTTGAATAAAGTCTGTACAGGTGACCATATAAAACTGGGTAAATTCCGCTCAGCAGGTCAACAAAACAAACAGTCCTTTTGCATTATTTAACAGAGTAAATAAATTAATCTTCCACTCAAGCTTGATACACATGATAACCATATAAACTTTAATTCGCTTTGTGCGTATGGCTTTCATTCAAATGAGGTTTTAGCTGATGTTTTAGACAGCTGTACATTCAAGACTGACATGTTTTCATCAGGTCCCGTCGGGTTGCAGGGCTTTGCTGTCTCGGTCTCAACAGTATCAAGTATACTTTATATATATATAGCATATGACAACATTTTTGACACAAGGCGTCTGTTAATTCTGATGACAGTTTAATTTATGTTCTGCAAAGCGTGCTGACAGGAGAATAGAACAGATATTGTGAGCAAAGAGGGGAAAGAAACCTCCAGCTTAGGACACAAAGTATGGTATGGCTGGTGTAGTGAACTATCTCCCATTGTTATAATAAGTCAGGTTTGAACAGGTGGGGACTATTTTGAACTCTTGAGTAAGGTAGCCAGGATAAATATCCAGCTGTATAAATGGAAGGCAAGTAAAATGTATGCTATGTAAGTCATCCTTGATAAACAGAGTAGGGAATAATGGGCAATCATATAAATATTAACTTTTTCATTACTTCATCTAGAAAGATTGTGTTCTGAGATCCACAGTAATTGTTAGTTAATAAAGTACATATATTGATATAAAACATCATTCATTAGGGTGGGAAAAGATGGAGAATTCCCAGTAGTGGTCAAAGGATGGCATGCATGCTAAATACCAAGCGAATATCCCATTTGTTCTTGTCAGTCTGACAGTGCTCGTGAATCAATATGGCACCTCGTTGACCCATGCTCCACGGTGTCAACAACTTTCAAACACCCTTCTTTGTCTTTTAGATCTAACTTAAAGCCTCAAATTCGACTTTCATTCTTAAGTGGTAAAATCTAAACTTATGTTTCTCTCTCATGTTGACCTTGGGTGTATTTTTGCACTTGCTGCTATCCCAGTGTGCTAGCCTTCAACATGAAACCCCTGACAAAAGCATTACTTTTTCTTTCTTTATTCAGTAGAGCCATCACCAAAAAGCTTTTTACAACACATTCATTTATATGACTGTTACAATGGACTGGAAAAGTAGACTTTGGTAGAATAGTTCAAAAATACTGATTTTGTTTATTATAGTTTATCTTTTAAGTAAATTATTTGAATATCTGTTTAAAGAATAATTCTGTTGCAAATTCTAATGTAGTTCAGAAGCAATATCAGCTCATTTGCAATAGAGTAACAGTATCTAACCATGAACCATGAAGAAATTCACACAGAGAAATTCGGTTTCAGTGATTATTGATTTTTTATTTTTTAAACACAAGTGAAGAATTTTTGGCCACTGGGTCTTCATAATTATAACATAGAATACTTGAAGTTGTCAAAATCCACATGTGGAAAGCACACTCAAATAGAATTATTAATACTATGTTCATGAGTTACAGGGATTTGTCTTGTAAAATAAAAGGAGTATACCATAATGTGACAGTGTAGCATAGTGGTTGAGGAGCCAGACTTATAACTGAAAGGTTGCTGGTTTGATTCCCAGGGGAATTGTGGCCTTGGCTAGCATTCATCAAAATATAGCTATGCCGCCTGTTCAATCACATATTCAACACAAAAACAAATATTCAACAGTATAATAGAAATTACTAATCTTCAAATGACACTTTGAAAACAAGAAAAATAACAACTATTTACTAGGGGGAAGTGAGTAGCTACAAATCATTTATCTTCTATAAAACTACAGAATTGCCATAATAATTAAAAAAAAAATCTTATTAATTCAAGAATTTAGTTCTTGAATTGTGTGATCTTTTTCTATAAAGTCCTTTGCTATGGGAGAAGCTGGATATCCATGAGATCTGTATGGAGAAAGTAAAAAGTAAACAACATAGCATGTAATACAGGATTTAATACTGTAATTGACTTTGGCAGGGTAGAGAGACATATAAGTTTGAGTGGACCATGGTATAACTGCCATTCCTGCTGGGGAAACAACCCCTAATAAAAGACTTAATCTATGATTTCAGCTCATCCAAGCTTGTTTATTATGTTTTGAGGGTTTTTATAGCTGAAAACAGGGACAGGAACTGTAATAGCAGTAAAAATAGATGAGTTAGATACAACAGGATAATATACATGCTTACATAGTTATTTGAACATTTTTATATTAGGGGAAGCGCAGTCATTTCAACCCTGTCTTTTTATAACAAAATGTATTTTTAGATGTTTTAAAATCATTGAATACATTTATTTCTAATCATTATTTATGACTAATCTGGAATTCATCTGTGGACCATTTATAGGGTCCAAACCATAGTTTGGGAACCACACTGGGTTTGAATCGCACTGGCTTTGGTATAGCCAGTCATGCAACAATAAAAAACAATCTCAGAAAATGAGTAGTTCAGCTGCACATTTTAACTGAAGTTCAAGGTGACCAGAGCTGCTTTATTCAGTCAAGTATATTGAGTTTTGCATGATGAAAATTAATGTCTTTCAACACAGACTTAATTAAAAATGAAATGTTGCCTCATTATCTCTGGTCTTTTCTTTATGCCAGAGTATCACCACTTAAGACTGTGTCAATGACAATACTAGCACTCTTTGGTGATGAGAGTGCAGTCATGTGGAAAAGTGTCTACTCAGACCAAAACCTACTGCCCTCCTGCCCTCCTGCCTAACACCTTAACAGTCACAGCACATTGTCATTGAATGATAGTTTGCTTCAACATTGTTGGTCTTTCAGCTATCATTTAATAAAAATTTAGGAACATGGTGGGATGTAATTGTAGCACAGAAGCAACTTTATATTCACCATGAAGCCGCTGAAAGAAAAGAAAGCCAAAATATGGTGCATGACCGATAGCAGACAGCTTAAATCCAGTCAAATAAATCCACATGTTGCTGACCTTTGGAGGTCCTGACTCATTGTGCTCATTAAAGATGCTGTGACATGTATTACACAGAGAGGGGGGTTCCCCAGTGTGCTGACCAAATTTCACATCGGGCCATCTAATCACCCACCAGCTTAATTGACTAAATATATTCCTCCCTCCCCACCTCAGCTGATGTACTGAGTGATCTGATACCAAAATGGTCACTGCAAGGAAGAACTGTTCAACTGTCTTTAACACCAGTAACGTAACTGTGACAGAGATGTCACCACTCAAGAAAGGAGAATATAGGCGGTGTTAATGTGTCAACACGCAAGTGATTTTGTTGCTGACCTTTTCGGCATGCATTTATCTTGGAGGCATCATATATCCCTTGGTGTGTTGTTTAGCATGTAGCCTAAAGATGTAACCACCTGGGGCCTTATATCAATCAGCAGATTGTAGATTCATTTCAGAGCAAAAGGAAAGGAAAAGAAGAATCAGATTAACCAAGCTGATAGTTTCTGCATGGTGCTCTACTGATGTGACAGTGAAGGGAAGAGTTCATTTGAGCACAGAACAGAGTCTATTGTTTGCACGAAAGCATTCGCCCTGATAGGCAAAAGTAATCTTGAATAATAACACAGTGAATAAATGTGCACTTGAGTTGTAGATAATAAGGGTTGTGTTCTAGAAAGACAAAGACCAGGAAAAGGTAGGTGAAAGGAGTTGGAAGCAAATGCAGATAAGATAGGAAGCATTGCAGCTCATGAAAAAGACATATCAGTGAAGGGGATGTATGGAGGGCCAAGGGGCAGAGGCCAGCATCTGTACTGTATGTATATGATTCACAGAAGAGACAGGCAGGACTACTGGCCACCGTGTCAGACAGTCACAATGCATTTGGTGAGCAACAACAGAGAAGCAGTGGCCCAGGAAAAGTCCTGGATGGGAAACTGAATGGGTCACCCAAAGGAGACAGGGAGGGGCAGGAGGGGACCATTGGCAACATTGTCCTTGACCTAATAGGGCAACGCACCCAGAGAGTATATATAGGACCACTGCCCAGCACTTGGTCCCGCAGAGCAAAGTTCAACAGCCTGCCCTGGTTTTGGTATGAATACGATGTTAGTCTGTATGTCTGTCCTACATGTCCCCTCTGTCATTGTGTGCTTGTGTGTGTGTGTGAGTGTATGTGAGTGTGTGTACAATTTGTATGGTTGGATGGTGCTCTAACATCCATCTTGCTGTTTGCTCCTCTGTTACTGACCTATAAAGATGACTGCATTCTTCAGTGGGCTCCCTGTCAGTGTCTAACTGTCATCATCTCTTGCCTAAATAAATGTGAATACCATTTACTGGCTAACCATTGTAATGGTTGTTGCCTATCTATCTGTCAGTGTCAGATTTTTTTGTGTCATCACAACTTCCTCACTGCTTACCCCTAGCCCTCTGCTCTCATTTTTTGGTGCTGCCTCAACGTACACGACACTGGTCAAAGGGTAAACTGGAGGTCGCCAGTGTCTTCTCAGATATGAGGGCCTTACTACATGCATTAACTCCTCCCATGACCACTAACTGCCTTCAAGACACACAGTGAGAGATGCCGGGGATTGTGACCCCCCCCCCCCCCCCCCCCCCCCCCACTTGTGCAAGTGTCTGGAGATGCACACTTGCCCAGGTGTTTGGAGATGTTTCCTCAGCATGAAAGCAAACTTTGCCCCTGAGGATCTGGACAGTGTGAAGCACCCATTTCCAGCTGAGATGGAGATAACGTGACTATCGAGATGCACAGCTAGAAGGTTAGTGACTCTCTCTCTTTCTCCGTCAGTGTCCAAGTGTATGTCTGTGTTTCACTGCAGCAGTATTTCTTGCCAGTCTGTCAAGTGTCAGAATGACCTCAATGTCAGCATATCTGAAAGCAAACTTCGTAAATTACACGTGTGGCGTGTTGCCTGCCTGGTGACCAGTTAGGAGACCTTCCAAAGAGTGTGGGCAAGCTCCTGGCCAGAGAAGGGTTAACTGAGTGGCCATGGTTTATGTTGGAACTAATGACGAAGGTAAGAGCAGAATTGATAGTAGCCAGTATGGGATCATTAAATGAAACGATTTCTGCTTTATTTCTATGTTCTTTTCAAAACCAAGCATCACTTCTATTCAGTCAAGTCAATAGACGTATAGACTCTCAACCCACATCAAGGGGGTTTGGATGCCTTGGAATATAATGGTAAGCCAATGCCCACCTTACTCTTGAATATTCCCTGTATCAAAGATTTGGCAGAAATAGCCCTAACAAAATGTTTAAAAGTTCAAAAATGATTTAAATGTACAGGATAAGGGGACAGCAATAGACAGCGCAATGGCATGCACTTATGCCAACCTGTTGGTGGGCCTTTTAGAGCTGTCCCTATCCCATATAGGGCTGTGTGATGTTGTACAGTGATGTTATACAACTGGCTGCTTTTCACAACCTCTTGAAAATAAGTAACAAATGTCTAAGGCTTATCATGGATTTTATTCATTCTAGTATCAACTTGGTCAATGTTATGATGAGCACCTGAAAATACATATATTTATTTTGTGTTATCTATACTTGACTATTTGATGCAGGCCATATTTGTTGAACTAGCAACAAAGATTAGGAACAGAACCTCTACAGCTGTCTTTGGAATTCTTCTGACGCTACATGTGGGCCCAGAGAAAGACGATTTTACACAGATGTTTACTGTAAGGGTACAAAAACTAAAATGGAGAGAAATAGCAAGGTCACCTGTACATAAAAGTAAAATGAAATGTGGATGAAATTGCAGTAACCTATCCAGTAAATCCTAGCAAGGATTAATTGGGTGAAATTACTGGTGGAAAAGAGAAGGGCCTTAATACACCAACATGATATCGGCCACTGGTATCAGATCATCTTAACACAATGCTCTGACAGAACATCAAAGAAGCCAGGCAGGAAGTGTAACTTTAATGTCCTCTCTGTTAATGGAAAATATAAATTGGGTAAGCTCATTTTAATAAGATAAGACAACATTAAAGGAACATTGACTGGGTAAAACTTTAAATTGTATGCTCAACATACTGTACAAAAGTACTGTACACAGTAGCTGAAATGCTGTATAAAAAGCAATGCTATACAAAACATATAACAGACAGTCCAGAGGGTAATAAGTTAGCATTTCATAAAATATATGCCAATGTTTAAAAAAGAAATAAGGACTGGCTCTCAAGTGGCTCAACCAGTAAAAGCACTACCTGTCACAAGCGTTATGGCCCAGATTCAATCCTAGCTGTGTTATCACCTGACGATGATCAGGCGCCCATAGTGATGCATAGCCCAAAGTGAACTGGCTTGGTCCGGATACAGGGGAGGGTAGGATGGCCTGGGGTTTGGTCAGTTAGCAGTGTTAGACAATACAATTCACGGAGGAGAGTACTGTATTCTTCTGGACAAACTTAAGATAAATCATAAATACAGTTTCCAATATTGTCCTCTCTAACTTCCAATATTAACCTCTCTAACGTCCTCAATATTGTACAAGAAAAAGGTGCATTAGAGAAGAGGTTACTCAACAGTGACTTTGTTGAAAGCTTCAACAGGGAAGAGACCACATATTTGCCTAAGATTAGAGATGCTAAAAAGAAAAAACAAAACATCAATGAAATATGTCAACGGGCCCCAATGAGAAAGAGAGGAGATGGTACTACAGACTACTGAGTTTAAATTGAATCCTGTGTAATAATGAAATATTTTGAAATATCATAACCCTATTATGATGGTTAGGTATATATTATCTCTGAAAAAAGAGTATAATGGTCATTGAGAGTGACCATGACCTTGATAAGAACATCAGAAGCAAGATAACAGTAAAGTGGTGGAGCAAACAGTTGGGCAGTTACTGAAGTATTACAAGAAGGTTTAAATAGAACACCGAACTTGGCAGACACCTGGGAAATGAAATTCAACGTCAGATTATACTTGGGTGGAAGAGCTTACCCAGGTTCATCCGAAACTAGATTTGGTGTCACAGAAAATGGGATATTGAGATACACAGAAAAGCATTATTGACAGATATGTGACAAATATGTTACAAATCAAAGTTTATATTAATGTTAAACAAAGCGTTTGTGAAACCACATTTAGAAAACTGTGTCTAATTTTGGACACTACACATAATAGGGTCATAGGAGCTCGTCAAAAAGTAGACAGAAGGGCAACGAGATTGGAATTCATTAGTGTCTTCTTATCTGGATTTTGTTCCTACGTACGAACGTATTTCATGTCTCCTGACACAGCACCACAGATGCAAGTACACACATTTCAGCAAGATGTTTTTTGTCATTCCGATAAACAGTAAAAAGTTAAAATAAATTACCCTTTGCAGTTGAAATACAAAAACGCGATTCAATTTGCAACGAAAATATAGTAGGTAACTAACCAGTAATCCTGAGCAGAGCGTGGAAGGAAAATTAGCAATGGTTTCGGTCGAGCGGCATTCATTAGTGCTATTCTCGTTAATGGAGCGCACTATCGGCTTTTAGTTTTTGGACACAGCAGGAAGCATGATTTGGACACAACAGAGAGGGTGTGCAAGACAACGTTGGTGTGCTGGGTGGTCGACAACATGGCCATGAAACATAGATGCCACCAGATGGATGGCAGCGAAAGGATCCTATGCTCGAATCGCTCCAGGGAATTTCTTCACGATTCAGACTCGCATAGAATTGATGAGCGTCTTTGATTTAAGGTACGAATTTCACGTATCCGTGCACCTTTTATTAGGGTTTACATCTGTAAAATTAATTTCCTCATACTTTTTATATGTCGGATATGAATTTCATTGCTAGACAACACAAGGACAAACTTCTTAATCTAAAATTTGATTTAGATAACCCT
This sequence comes from Megalops cyprinoides, assembly GCF_013368585.1. Lineage (NCBI taxonomy): Eukaryota > Metazoa > Chordata > Actinopteri > Elopiformes > Megalopidae > Megalops > Megalops cyprinoides. The sequence goes on from NC_050584.1 coordinate 11,910,895, forward strand.
ACTGTACTGCTTTCAAAGTCGTGCTTATTTCGACCAGTGATTTACCGATGTTCCGGGCAGTCCACTGTTCACAATACTAATATGTTTTTTCTTGCATCCACCTCTGTAAGAATTGATTACATTAAAAATCTAACTTTTCCTCCTTCTCTTTCGGCAGCATCGGCTATAGCTGCGACTCGAAAGTCAGAGTCCAGTCATATTGGATTTTTGGACCGTTTATTAGACCAGCGTTTCCCAACCCTGCTCCTGAAGGCACACCGTCCTGCATATCTTCTGTCTATCCCTGCTCTACCTACCTGACTGAACTCATCAGTGGCACTTTTGATTAGCTGAGCACACCTGATTTAGTCAAGCAGGAAGGATACATAGAAGATATGCAGGACAGTGTGCCTCCAGGAGCAGGGTTGGGAAACACGGTATTAGACAATGTGCACGAGCACCTAACTTTAGAACAGTTGGGATTCATCATCGGGAGATGATGGGTAACGAGGGTATGGACAAATTGGGCATTTCAGGACATTTCATGAATCCAACGTGACTTTTTCGGACACGTTTTCCAATGAGCAAATTATTATGATTTCAACGAATGTTTTTATGAACGAGACCTTAATCCTTTTGGTCTCAGAAGAAAATGCAAGGGGATTTGGTGAAGGTTTTTAAAAGTTTAAAAGGGATTAACAAAATGGACAATAGAATATGTATTAAGATGAACTCTGGGAGAATAACAACAGCAGGTAGAACTGAATCAAAGAAAATTTTCTTTCTTTAAGATTTTCACTCAGAGAGTTATCATTGCATGTAATACTTGACCAGTATTGATACTGGAAGCAGAAACCCTGAATGGATTGCAGAGAGATTCTTAGTGGATAGTACAGCAGATCATAGGCAGTATGAGGCTTGTTAAAATTATTTAACTTACTGTGTTCAGATGTCCTGTGCCCATATGTATGACCGTTGTGCAGATAAGAATTGTAATTTGTGTCTCACGAATGAATTTAGAAATCCCCTACGCACCAGAAAATGGGGATTTGCGCGCATGCACACTAGAAAGCAGCCAATTTTGACAAATACGGATTGCTCTCAACCTCCATGTTAGAGCACGGTCATGTTCATTTGCATATAGAAACACCCCTCAATTAACCATATATGGTAGGTAAACGTTCATTTAAAGGCCATACGAAAATAGGTTGCGGCACCAAAACATATAAATAATACAACGCACTTATAAGGAAATATGAGAAACCTTTCAGAAACAGAAATATAGGTGTTAGTTAATGAAGTGGGGTCCAAACAATAAGGACGTTTTGGATCACTTAATGCAAGCAAAATGAAAAAAGTGTTGCGTGGGGGCCTGCTTTTGTAGGATTTCAAGTACGAACAATACGTTAATGCTGAAATTATGCATGAAAAGTTGTATCGTGTCTATTGACTGTTGACTGTGTTGTGGTTTCCCTATTGTATCACTTGGTACCATTGTAACAACCACCCTCTACTATAAAAACTATGTGCGTATCTCAGGTTGCTCTATCTGTGAAAGTTAGAGGGTGAAGGATTAATGCACAGGCATGTTGTGGTGCATTTTCCTGAAAGATTGAAATCATTTACAGAAAAAAGTATTGGATGGATGTCAGACTGGAGTGTTTAACAGAAAGCATTACAAACATGCAATGTACAGTTTGTTTTATCCATTGTAATTAGTGGTACACATGTATAGTATCACTATAGTAATGAATGCTTGACATCGGTTTTCAATTTCTGAACTCATACTATTGATAAAACACTAGACTGTATTATCTGTAAGTGTACACACAGCCATTTTCTCTTCAGGTAATACAGTACTGTTATTTATGAGCGTTAGACAAATAATTACTTACCTCGGACCCTCCAGAAGTAATACAGCAGAACTGAGAGCTGTTGCTCAGAGCAGATCATCTTCAGGGTCTCTTACTGAAGGAGGCTGAGTCTGTGTGTGCCAGCAGGAGTCACAGGGAGGAGTGAGAGAGGCTGGATACTAATTAAGGACTCAGTGTCCCTTGGTGTGAATCTTCACTCAACTGAGTTACTACTCTGATTACACATTTCATTCAGAGGTTTCAATCACTACAAAACATCCTCCACTGACACAGGTCTTCCTCCTCAGGGAAGGTGAGGTAGCTGAGGAGGATTTTACTTTGGCCTTGTCAGTTGAGAGTGAAAACAAAGAATTTATATTATTATAGTTTACATCTTAATAATAGAGGAATATTTTCAACCTAATGTAATATAATCATGTGAAATTATTTTGCACAACACTGGAAGGACATAATTGAAAAAGTATTACTTGTTACTTCTTGTAGTTTTTTTGGTTTATCATTGTAGGTAAACCTGAAATTAAGAATTAAAAAAGAAGTATCATACAACAGTTATTTCAAGTAAGTATTCGTTATTATATAAATCTAACTGCAAAGCTGCATCATTGCCATATGCTGTCCTATATGTCCTAAGTGGCTACAGCCATTCTCTAAAAATGTCTACCATACTAATGCAACTGACACAAGAGGTGAGATAAGGTAATTCCAATTTGCCCCTCTGATCAATAAAAAGAACACTCCATGCTAAAAAAAGACAGAACAGTCTTTACAGATGGTGACAGGTGAGCTGTGGTGATGCCTTTTGTCGGGGTGAATGGATGAGTGATAGAACGCTTAATGCAGGAGCGATATGGACAGCTGTGAGTGGGTGCTCGAAAATGAGCCAAGAATGGGAGGGTCAAGGGCTAGGCTCATCAAGTCGTTAAGTACTGAGGAGGGGCTCTCTCCATTAGTGAATTGTAATTCTTTATCAGCAAATTTACCTGTTTAGAGTGGATACCTCAATGAATTATTTAATCTTTTACATACACTGTAGTTGGGACCTTATGTTAACTTGAAGGGTTTCTCTCTGAATGGTTCTTAACAGCAGTAAGTTATTTCACAGCCTTGTTAAGCATCTGCCACTGTGACACTTGCCTCTGTGGAAAGGCTGTCAAAGTGAAAATGATCTGAGCTCTCATCACAGTCCCTTGGTGCTTGGTTTATGTTTTGACTTTTGTTAGCCTATAATTTGGCACTTCAGATATTATAGCTGTTAGGATGATTCATATTTTATTGGCATGATCACTTCTATGGAGTAGGATCTTCCAAGATCAACAGTGTAACACAATATAGTATCTAATTTCATAAGGAATTAATAATTGTGCTTTTAAATTGTGTCTTTTAAATGAATTTACTTTCAAATAATTTCTTTTTCTTTTTTAAAATTCTTTTTCTATGCTTTTCCCCCTTTTTGTGAATATTTTGGAAAGGCCAACTATACTGTAGGCTTGTCTCACCACCACAAACACTGCACCCACATAGGAGCACTGAAGTGAATGCAGATGCAATCCCCCCGTTCACTGAAATGTAGCTACCAGTCTGGCTATTTTCGCACTGCAGGTCACCTGGTGCCCTGCAGTGGAGTGGAGGATAGGCCCTCCTCTGCTGACATTATCCGAGTAGCTCACATGCAAGCGACTACTGAACCCTGTCCCTGGTGGAACAAAGCCAGTTTGTTATAACTCTGTGAGCTCCGGTTCATTGTCAGCTGATAACATAGTTGTGATCAAATCTGGGCCATATAACATAGCTTGCGCTCAAATCAGTTTTGAAAAACCACTCCTTAAAACTGGTTTGCAGTTATTTATATGGATATATGGTAAATGTATAGCATGTAATATTGATTTGACAACTTGTTGAAAGCAGGTTGTGTGACACATAGCACAGCAAATTATAATGGTATATTTTATATTGTTACCCCACATAGTAAATATAGAGAGAAAGCATAATCTGCACCTCTTCATGATGTTGAATATATCCATTTTATTGATTATACAGGACATAATTCTGTAAATAAAACATTACTCATACACACACATACACAAACTGCTATATCTTACCTTTGCATAAAGTTTTGTGGACAGCTGTACTTTACATGAAAGAAATACAATAAGGTCAAATGCATGTTATATTTTGTGCGTGGCAAAGTTCTCAAAAACAGATTCCCATTAATATCTGAGATCATTTGCATTTCATATTGAGCATACAGTTTAGGTGGTTTGTGATATGATGACATTTTGTAAGTGAAAATAGTCTTATCACAGCAGGTTTAATCTTGTTAAAGTGAAATATCATAATGGAAATAACACTGTGGGACTTTAAGGACACCAGCACTATGTGAAGCCTGGTAAAAAAAACCCCTCCTGTTAATGAGAGTTAAATAGAAAATGTGACCCATCATTTTTGTTGTGTGACAACAGCATATGGAGGATGTTAACCACCATCATCACTTTCTAACCACTGACCCTTGAACTGGCATTTCATACCCCACATAAGACAGTGATGAGACCAAGTATATGTTCGTCACTCTGTCTTTTTTTATGGGGAACAAAACCTTTACCGGCAGGTCACCTGCTACACTTGATCCTACACAAATGGCAATGACTGAATGTGCCTCACAAGCTGTGCTTCTCAATCAGCTGAAGGCACTCAGAAGGAATTTCACAGGGCTATCTTTGTGCTGAAGGACAACCAAAAGGAAACAATGCAATGTCAACAAGATGGAACTGAGGGTAGAGTTTTCACTGATAGGTGACCTTGGCCTTGCCTTGGTCCACATTAGGAGACAGCTGCAGCCCTGCATTACATTAGCACTGTCGTCAAGTGTGTCCAAGCAAAGATCTGATATTTGTGATATTTGGCGCTTGCTGCCCAGTTTATCCTGCTGATTTAACAGTCTGTATTTAGACTCCAGGCTATTGGTAACTTTTTATTGTTGCTGATGCTCCCATGAAGCCTGGGTTATAGAAGCCTGTAACATGATCACTATACATTTTAAATCTGACACAAACACTTCTGAGCCACCAGTGTAAACGTGATTATTTTCAACAGATTCACCGAGATCTTCATTATCTTTTTTTCAGCTATGTACCTTCAGAAATACATGAAATTCATTTTGAGCATGGTCAAAACCATGACTTTCAAAATGCAGACCTGTTCCAAAGCATATACAGGATGTGGGCCTGAAACAATTGTCAGATATGACGAGGTGAGGACCATATCACCCAAGATCCAGTCACAGAATTCTCCGTTGATAGGCAATGGTTTGCTGAAAATAAAGAAGGTAACAACAGCCAATATCTGCCCACTAAATCTTTCTTCCCAGTAGAAACAGATTTCCCTGGGGATTCCAAGCTTCAGTCCTGGAATCCCATAGGATTTAAATTCAGAACCAACTGTTATTCTGTTAAAAGCATATAACTATAACTGCTTCACAAATAAATATTTGATCATTAACATTTCTAACAACATTAGTTACCTATTAGGTGTGAAAGCTTCTGGTTTAAGTGTTATCATTTTTCTTGCGATCTTAAGGAAGACAGACATTTGAAAATTACTACACTTGGGATTATTCCAAAATATCCCATATATGGAGACAGCTGATATTTACCATATTTATTTATTATTATGTTTCCTTAAAGGTTGCAGTTATAATTACTGTTTCTTGAATATTGTACAGTATTGGTGACTGACACTTATGTATTTATTTTACCAAATGTGTCCTGTAATTGATTCTGTAGTTCAGCTGTGCATTACTTTGGAGGAGGATGCAGTCATGTGTGGTACTCTAGGGTGCATGTACCTGATGTGTAGTTTACTTTCTAAATGCTGGATGCTCCTTTCTGTGCCCAGTGTGACATCTGTCTGAAAGTCACTGCTACAAGGAATCCCTAATATGGATCAGGATGAAAACCTGGCACTGGTAAGACTCTCCTCTGTGATTTCTGTATTGCACCCCTTCTCTCTAGATCTGATTGGTCCTGCTCTTGAACACACATTGCATACAACAAAAAGACAGCCACTGTACACCCCCTCCATCCTGCACCCCATCTGAGACAAAAACATTCCACCTCCATATTTGGGAGAGAGGCAGCCTTTATAAAAAGAGAACAGGGTTTGGAGGCAGACAGGTCACTGCAGAATTAGACGGTAAGCTGTGATGTAAATTCACTATGGGCCATTACCTCACACTTACTCAATAAATGTAGATACATCACAATATTTCAATCTAAAACCAGCACTCAATAAGAAAAAGTGACCAAAATTTTGCACTCTCTCGTCTCCAGAATCAGTCCCCTAAAAAGTTACTTTCAAAATTTCTTTGAAAGGACTGAGACTGTCTTTGTTCTGTCCACAGGGCTGTCACTCCACTGATCTTCACTGCTGGGGTCACATTAAGGTAAGACCCACCAGATTCAAAATAATTGTGTTCAAACAGCTAACAGGAGTTTTTTTGTTAAGAGGTTAGGCATTGTATGTCTGGGGACATGGTACAGTTATGCAGGGTCATTATTGTTGAAATCGGAGGTAAGACACTGGAGTTCTGAAACTTACCTGATTTATTTCGGCAAATACCCACCTGTAGAAGTGAATAAAACAAATAAGTAAAAAAAAAAAAAAAACCATCAGATAAGCACCCTACTACTCAACATCCTGTCTTCAGAGTGAATCATAAATTGTTTAGTGTACATGCTTTTGCATTTACAGTCTAGTTGATGCAAAAATAACTGTATATGAAATTACTTTGTGTAAGGTAAAGCATGGGAGATGCCCAGATGAAAGAGTTTGGGGCGGCAGCCCCATACCTGCGAAAGTCGGACAAGGAGCGTCTGGAGGCCCAGACTCGCCCCTTCGACATGAAGAAGGAGTGCTTTGTCCCTGACACTGACGAGGAGTATGTCAAGGCTACCGTTCTTAGCAGAGATGGAGACAGAGTTACTGCTGAAACTGAGAGAGGGAAGGTAAGGTTTATCAATCTTTGCTAATGAGCAATGATAGCAATACATAACTGACATCTTGCCTGAGAAATTTAATTTTTTTAATCAAAATGACATCTAGGATGTAGCCAATATTACCTTTGCACCTGGCAAAATTCCTTTGTAGCCATTTAAAAAACAAAACAAAACTGTGTAAGACAATTGACAGTTCAGTAGGTTCAGTAGTGTCCTGGATGTTGGTCTTTTAGGGAAAGATTTTAAGAATTTAACAGTGATCTCCTGAAAGGTGTTGCACTCAGCCATATTATTAGTCATTCTGAAATTAAACTTTAATTATGCAATGCTTGTCTTTGCTGCTACTGGTGAGTCTGAATTGGCTGTTTATAGATAAATGCTGTGATGTTTTTATTTGAAAGCTTGGATAATGTGCTGTCTGTTGTCATGTAACTATTTCTGTACTATTTCTCAGACTGTAACTGTGAAGGAGGCTGAGGTCCACCCTCAGAACCCGCCAAAGTTCGATAAAATTGAGGACATGGCGATGTTCACCTTCCTGCATGAGCCTGCTGTGCTGTATAACCTCAAAGAGCGTTATGCAGCCTGGATGATCTACGTACGTGTGTTTATTTATTTTGCAAAGGCTCTTATCCAGCAACGTACCAAGGCCTGTATGGTGGACACATTAAACTCACAATACAACAGCGACAAGCACATAGTTAATGCATGGTCAGTAAAAATGTAAGCGTCAATCTTAAAGACAGTGCTACAGTAGATGCATACAGAAGTAACTTTTTAGTTACTGTAGTAACAGTAACAGTGTTGACATATCATATTTCTATTATCCTTAAGAATACCACCAGCATCATACTAATGTGCTCATAGAACCTAAAGATGAGCTATAAGAATGTCATGACCTCATGGCTCCTTACAAAAGGCTTACATTTCTTTGCATCGTGCTCACACACAAAGTGCCAATCAGTGATAGGATCCAGTTTCACCCATGGTTTGGTGTGATCATGTATTTGGCATTAGGTGGAGAATACACCTAGCCAGAGACCACGCTGGGATGTAAAATCTGATGGTTAACTAACAGTAGGGAGCTGTGCCTGGGCTGCCCAGTAGACTGGCAGCAGGGTCTGGAGTATGATGTGAGTTGCAGTCAGAAGGTTTAAGACCAGCCAAGCAACAGTGTTCTGAATTAGATTAAGTGGTCTTTTGGTGCTAGGTGCAAGCAAGCCAGCAGGGAGCTGCAGTAGTCCAATAGTAAAACAGAATAGTAAAAATGACCTTGGTGAAAAATGGACTCTCTTATGTACTTGAGGAAGACCTTGTAGAACTAGGGTATCAGAGGTATATTTTCTGTGATGGAGAGCTTGAGAGAAATACATAGGTTACAAACACATTGGTTGTAACATTGGTTGTTTGCACTCATCCAGAGTTAGTGAAAGATGTAGAGAGGCTGAATTTAAAGGTTATGGTTCCTCATCCAGGTCTCAGCACATACAGCAATGTGAGGGGACCAGTGAGTCAGAGAATGCTTCACTCATCCTCACTTGATATAAACACCCTTGAATAATAACGCTGAAATAAGTATGTCTCTGATATTTACTGTCAACTTTAGGTTTCATTTTCTGTTTTCCTTTGGAGTTGGAAAAAAACAAATTAATATAATCTACAAAAATGGTAAATATAAAATCTTGAACAGCCTCAGTCTCTGAGAATCAGTCGTACCTTCTCTTGCAGACCTACTCTGGCCTGTTCTGTGTCACTGTCAACCCCTACAAGTGGCTGCCAGTGTACAATCAGGAGGTGGTCGTTGCCTACAGAGGCAAGAAGAGGAGTGAAGCTCCTCCTCATATCTTCTCCATCTCTGATAACGCCTATCAGTACATGCTGACAGGTAAACTCACATTATTAAGCCTGGATGAATAATATAATTTTTTTGGAAGGGAATTCTTTCAGATTTGTTCTGTCTCCAAAATTGATGTTCATGGGAATTAAACTGGTTAAAAGTTTAAATATGAGAAACTGTATGGCAGTGAAGTCTACATTATGCCAACCATATCACTCTTTTCTCTTTCAGACAGAGAAAATCAGTCTATTCTCATCACGTAAGTCTGCCCTTCCTTTTGTTGTGGTTTCAGTTTAAATCTGTATTTCATCAAACCTAATCTAGTGTACTGTGCAATCAGATGACTTTGATTTTTGATTCATGTAGTTCTGCTTCCATAGCCATGATGTATACCTCAGAAAATCTGCCACCATTCACAAATTTTGTAATTGCATTTTGATAAGAAACTAACTGAAGAAGACAGTAAGGGTCTGGACTTAGTTTAAAGCAATGTAATTAGATTAAGTGGCTAATTAATCACACACTACAGTTCACGTATCTACATTTTAGTATGTTTTATGGTGTAAAAATTAAAAATGATTAAATATATGAGCAATAACAGCAGGGACAGAATTATTTTGATGCCTTGGCTCAAAATGCAGCTAAACTGGTTTGCAAAATTGCTAAAAATTGAAGATTAAAATAAAGAAAGAATACAAAATTTTTCATTTTCAAATGTTTCATTTTCGAATGAAGAAAGAATACAAAATTTTTCATTTTCAAAAGTAACTGTATTTCTTCTGTATTGCCATTTTTTAAGCAAGCTGGCGGTGGCAATACAGAAGAAATACAGTTACTTTTGTCTCTTATGGTTTGACTGTGATGAGTATTAGGTATACAAGTGAGCTGAGCCAGCATGCTCATAGTCACTCTCTGTTGTACTAGAGAAACATGTAACCACATATTACTGAGGTGGCCACACTGGTGATATGGTGACATAGAATAAGGCTGTAAATCCAAATGCATTGTGTGCAGCGACCTCCTCCGGACTAAGAAATCTATCTGCCACATTTTCCTATAATTCAAATGAATAAAAGAGGGTTTTCTCTCCAGTGGAGAATCTGGTGCTGGGAAGACTGTGAACACCAAGAGAGTCATTCAGTATTTCGCAAGTATTGCAGCTGCAGGACCCAAGAAGGACGCTGCATCTGAAAAAAAGGTGGGTCTGACTTGGCATTTACCCTTGTCATAACCCAAAAGCAAGTAATACACAAGTCATCCAGATATTGGTAATCACTACACAATGTATGTCTGCTTAACTGCTGTCTTGCCTGAAAGCCTGGGTGTTTCTTCTCAGGGCACCCTGGAGGATCAAATCATCCAGGCCAACCCAGCCCTGGAGGCCTTTGGAAATGCAAAGACCATCAGAAATGACAACTCCTCAAGATTTGTAAGTATCTTATGGCTGCCTCTGCAAAGTACCTATTTATGTTTTATGTACAACTAATAAACAGAACATATACTATGCTTTTTTTAAAGGGCAAGTTCATCAGAATTCACTTTGGGGCAAGTGGAAAATTGGCTTCTGCTGATATTGAGACTTGTAAGGAAATCCGTCCTATATAAAATGTCCTATATTACTATACTGGGAACTACTTCAGTAATCACGCCTTTGATGCCTGCATGGTTTATTCCTTTCCAGATCTTCTGGAGAAGTCTCGTGTGACTTTCCAGCTCAAGGCTGAGAGAGACTATCACATCTTCTACCAGATCTTGTCCCAAAGGAAACCAGAACTGCTGGGTGACTAGAACATTGTTTTATATACAAGGGGTTTCTAAACAGTTCTATACTGCAGCTTACATTCACACTAACAGAATGAATCTGACAACTCTGTTTCCTATTCAACAGAAATGCTGCTCATTACCGCCAATCCTTACGACTACGCCTTCATCTCCCAAGGAGAGACGACAGTAGCCTCTATTAATGATTCTGAAGAGCTGATGGCCACTGATGTGAGTTACAAACAGTGGTGTAATGAATATACCAAATATACTACATAACCACACATACAAACTAGTCATTCCTATCTTTGTTGTTCATTGTGGTAGATAGATAATTCCTAATATGAACATGATGATTTAGTCAAATTTCAGCAGAATTTCTTTGTCTCACATACAGGAAGCCTTTGATGTGCTGGGCTTCACTCAGGAAGAGAAGAACAGCATTTACAAGCTGGTTGGTGCCATCATGCACTACGGCAACATGAAGTTCAAGCAGAAGCAACGAGAGGAGCAGGCAGAAGCTGATGGCACTGAGGGTGAGTTTGGCTGTTGCCTTTGATAAGTGCATACAGGTGTCAGGGCTGATGTTTAATGCAAAACCATATTTACTAAGAAAGTACAAGTCTTACCTGAGCCAGTTCTGTTGTTCCTGATGGAGATGTTGACCTTTTCATCCTTTCCCTGCAACATTAACATCGACATTTACTGAAAGAGAAAACACTTTTACGCAAATGATTTGAATATCAATGACAGACCAGTTAATTTAAATAGGCTATAATAAAAGATTTACTCTTAGAAATCGTTTTCAGTTGTATTAATAAAGACTGCTGTCCCCAGAAAATACAGTATCTCCCCCCTAAATGTTGAAAATAACAGATTTTCATGATGAAGTCCAAATGAAATGTGAAATTTTTAGATTTCATCAGGATTTTGACAGAATTTATATTGTCAGCTGAACTGAATGTGCAGTAGGTATTTAAAACTATAAAATGTGTAATGTCTCTGTAAAATGTATCTGTAATTCATATAATTTTTTGTATGTTCCAAAAATTAAGGAGAAAAATCTTGAATTTCAATTAAAACAAATACAGAACAAATTGTATTACCTAATGTTATACATTTGTCTTATAGATGCTGATAAGGCTGCCTATCTGATGGGTCTGAATTCTGCTGACCTCATCAAGGGTCTGTGTCATCCAAGGGTCAAAGTAGGGAATGAATGGGTCACCAAGGGACAGAATGTCCAGCAGGTAAGAGTTAGACAGTCTCACTTTCAACAAGGGAGAAATAACTGAAATAATTCAGGGCATGCTCATGCAAAAAATATGTTGAGAATTTAGTATAATCCAATACCAAAGTAACCTTTTTAAATATTTCAGATATCTAGCTACTTGTTAACATTAATGAATAGTAGTCGTGGGCTGCAAAATGTAGAATGGTCACTGAGAAATATGAATTTTGAGGCAGCTAAGGAGTGGAAAAAAATGTTTATTCGTGACTTTTTGCTTTGTGGAAGAAGTGACAGTACAAAACACAATTTATCCATGAACTTTTTGTGACCATCCTACAGAAAAGTGTTTATAGTATCAGCAGAAGAATAGAAATAAGGAAGAGAAGAAAGCATAATTTTTCCCTTGACAGTTGAATTTCCATGTGAACTGGGACCATGCTATGACTCATCCCAGAGATGAGAAAGGATTACGGCTACTAGTGCAGAGTCAACTTTTACTTTCTTTGAGAACATCTAGACTACTGATTCTCAATCCTGCTCCTGGGGCCCCCTGCTCCGCACGTTTTCCATCTTCCCCTGCTTTACCTACCTGACTGAACTCAGGAACATTTGATTAGCTGAGCACACCTGATTTAATCAAGAGCATGTTAATCATTTCAATCAGGTGTGTTTGGAGCAAGGATAGATAGAAGACATGCAGGATACGGGGGTTCCAGGAATAGGATTGAGAAACACTGATTTAGACTGATGGTGTTGTAGATAAGAAAAAGGGAATTGACTGCAAAAGAATTACAGTGAATTTATTTAGTGGTACATGTGTATGTTTCCAGGTAGTGCAGCATAGACAGCAGTGATCTGTTGAAGTCAATTATGTTTCTATAAAGAAACCATTGCCGGCTAATGGGAGAACTGTGCTATGCCGCTGTTGGGATCTGTTTGGATCTGTTTGGATCTGTAGCTTGGACTAACTGCAGATTTTGCTTTATAAATGGTGTATTATGTTTTAAATGTAACTGGTTATACAGCTGTTCATGAATAAGGGGATTCTTCCCATTATTGGTAAATTGATAGCATCTGCAATTACACTCAATCTTTCTTTGCAGGTGTATTATGCTGTTGGTGCTCTGTCAAAGGCAGTGTACGAAAGAATGTTCCTCTGGATGGTGGTGAGAATCAACCAATCTCTGGACACCAAACAGCCTCGCCAGTACTTCATTGGTGTGCTGGATATTGCAGGATTTGAGATCTTTGATGTAGGTTACCAGGGAATCTTGTTTACTACGCTTAATTATTAAGTACAAACAACTATATTTATTAAAGGGAAATGCATAACCTTTAAGTGGTAAAGAAAATGTATTAAACTGTTTCACTGTATTTTATGGTTTGCTTACTGTATTTTACTTCTACTGTAGTTCAACACCTTTGAGCAGCTGTGCATCAACTTCACCAACGAGAAGCTGCAGCAGTTCTTCAACCACCACATGTTTGTGCTGGAGCAGGAGGAATACAAGAAAGAGGGTATTGAATGGGAGTTCATTGACTTCGGCATGGACTTGCAGGCTTGCATTGACCTAATTGAAAAGGTGGGTGAGTGGTGGTGGCATATCTGATATTGCTTTCTGCTTTTATCAATGACAAGTTTCTTGTTATCTTATCCTCAACTCACCATTGTACTGTATGGGCAAAAAGATATGTGCTAGGCACAGGCTAGAGAAGATTTTCTTAGGTGCATTGTTTTGCTATTATCACAAGTAAAGTAATTGTTTAATTTTAAAATAAAAAATTCAGATTAGATTGCACAAGAATTATACATCTTGCACCTTACTGATGCATTAGCATTTTGGATTTCTTTTGTTTTCCTCCTTCAGCCCATGGGTATCATGTCTATCCTTGAAGAGGAGTGCATGTTCCCCAAGGCCACCGATGCCACCTTTAAAGCAAAGTTGTATGACAACCATCTGGGGAAATCAAACAACTTCCAGAAGCCCAGGATTGTCAAGGGGAAACCAGAGGCCCATTTCTCCTTGATTCATTATGCTGGCACTGTTGACTACAACATTATCAACTGGCTGGTGAAGAACAAGGACCCCCTGAATGAGACTGTTGTTGGGCTGTACCAAAAGTCTACTATGAAGTTATTGGGCATACTTTTTGCAAACTATGCTGGTGCAGACTCTGGTAAGAATTACAACAAAGTTCTTTTTAAAAATAGGTATGAAGACATAGTATGCAAAACACTGCGGAATATGAATACTAAGGGCAAGTACAAAATACAGAAGAAAACAGTGCTGTTTATTTTGCTTAGAACTGACAGTTGAATGTCTAAAAGCTGATACTGTTATTTACCAGGACCTCTCATTTGTGTAAGTAATCCCAGTAACATGCCTGCATGAAATTTTGGAATTGTTGAAAACACATTAAAACAAATACCAATGGAACTGCAACACGTTTTAGCCATAATTTTGCAATAGATAGTATAACTACTAGATAGTATAAAGTCAAAATTTATTGAAAGTAATTAATAAAAATGACTGAAAGTAATTAATAGTAATGAGTAATTAATATTATGATATTTTTTGTAGCAATGGAACAGCAATCAGGAGGTGGTAAGGGCAAGGGAGGTGGAACAAAGAAGAAGGGTTCCTCCTTCCAGACTGTGTCTGCTCTTCACAGGGTAGGCCTGCAAGATAATTATATTCTTTAATCTGTTCAGGTCATGTGTTTCAAACTTTCATCAGATAAGGTGACTTTATTGCACAAGACCTTAATGAATAAGGTGGGTATGATGGAAAGTTTTAAAGTTGTTTCATTTTACCTTTTGCGTGTTCTTGTCACAGGAGAACCTGAATAAGCTGATGACAAACTTGAGGTCCACTCACCCTCACTTTGTGCGCTGCATCATCCCCAATGAGACCAAGACTCCTGGGGCCATGGAGAATCCACTGGTGATGCACCAGCTGCGCTGTAACGGTGTGCTGGAAGGCATCAGGATCTGCAGAAAGGGCTTCCCCAACAGGATCCTGTATGGGGACTTCAAGCAGAGGTAGAATGATTAAATTTGATGTGTCGCTGATGTTGTTATCATTTCCTTTGATAGTGCTTATAGTTAAGCATTCCCCATTACAGATACCGCATCCTGAACCCTGCTGCTATCCCTGAGGGACAGTTCATTGACAGCAGGAAGGGTGCAGAAAAACTGCTGGGGTCTCTGGATATTGACCACAATCAGTACAAGTTTGGACACACTAAGGTAGCTACAAAAGTATACATATTATGAATTAGTGAAAAGCTTTACACATGAGATAACTAATAAAATTTTACATTTCAACCCTTAAATGTTAATCTGACAATGCAACCCACACTTGAATACTGGAAATGAATGAAAAATATTGAGCTTTGCTTCATTTAACATACACGTTCTAACATGAGTGAAGGATTGTATATATATATGTATATTCATATTTGTGATGCAGTTTTATTTACTCAAAAAAACAGCACAAGCAATGTGAAATAGCTTTTATACATACTCAAGCAAGCACATATTTATCTGCATCTCCAAAATCATCAACCAAGCAGTTCTTAAGTAAAATAAATTCCCCCTTAACAAAAAATTGAGAGATTGCTCATTCTGAGACACTGAATCCATTCAAAAACATTCAAGGCCATACACCACATTATGTTTTTGAACATGAGTTTAAAACCAAAGTAAACAGATGACCTTCCCTTATAATATAATTCTGCAATGCTGGCCCATCACTTCCTACAGGTATTCTTCAAAGCTGGTCTACTGGGTACTCTGGAGGAGATGAGAGATGACCGTCTGGCTCTCATCATCACTGCAATCCAGGCCAGGTCCCGTGGTCTTCTCGCAAGAATTGAGTTCCAGAAAATTGTTGAACGAAGGTCAGGATACTGATGCTTAAATCTATCAGTTCCATTTCAGGTATTGAGAGTGTTATATCTAAAATGTATGTGTGATGAAACATAGGGACGCCTTGCTTGTGATCCAATGGAATGTCCGTGCCTTCATGGGTGTGAAGAACTGGCCCTGGATGAAGCTCTATTTCAAGATCAAACCTCTGCTGAGGTCTGCTGAGGCTGAGAAAGAGATGGCCAATATGAAGGAGGAGTTCCTGAAGCTTAAAGAGGCATATGCTAAATCTGAGGCCCGCAGGAAGGAGCTTGAAGAGAAAATGGTCTCTCTTCTCCAAGAGAAGAATGATCTGCAGCTTCAAGTCCAGGCTGTGAGTTTTGGATTTGTTAATGTAAATGTGTAGGTGTGAGTCTGCAAACACAATCACTTCATCCCTACTCTCTGAATCACATGACTTGACATGTCCATAGGAACAAGATAATCTCTGTGATGCTGAGGAGCGATGTGAAGGGCTGATCAAGAATAAGATCCAGCTTGAGGCTAAAATCAAAGAGCTGACAGAGAGACTGGAGGATGAGGAGGAAATGAATGCAGAGCTAACTGCCAAGAAGAGGAAGCTGGAGGATGAGTGCTCTGAGCTGAAGAAGGACATTGATGATCTGGAGCTCACTCTGGCTAAAGTAGAGAAGGAAAAGCATGCCACTGAGAATAAGGTTAGTGTCTTTACATGTCTCAAATGTAGAAGCAGATGGTTTGTGAGACAGTCCATTGACTCTCTGATTTGTGTTTTCAGGTGAAGAACCTGACTGAGGAAATGGCAGCTCTGGACGAAATCATCGCCAAGCTGACCAAGGAGAAGAAGGCTCTTCAGGAGGCTCACCAGCAAACCCTGGATGACCTGCAGAGTGAGGAGGACAAAGTGAACACGCTGACCAAGGCAAAAGCCAAACTGGAGCAGCAAGTCGATGATGTGAGTACTTTTCCTTGAACTAGAGTTCAGAAAGAGGAAATAGAATGCACTGTAAAATCAATTGTTGCTCATTTCTTCCATTCCATCTCCAGCTGGAGGGATCACTGGAACAGGAAAAAAAGATTCGAATGGATCTTGAGAGAGCAAAGAGGAAGCTTGAGGGAGACTTGAAGCTTACTCAGGAGAATGTAATGGACCTGGAGAATGACAAGCAGCAGCTGGAGGAGAGACTAAAGAAGTAAATGAATGTTCTCTTCTAAAGGGATACATCTTATTGAGGTTGAAGTGGTTACTAAATCTCCCACTTTTTCTTATTTCAGAAAAGACTTTGAGATCAGTCAGCTAAATAGCAAAATTGAAGATGAATTGGCCTTGGCTGCTCAGCTCCAGAAGAAACTGAAGGAGCTGCAGGTAAATATGTTAAGAAAACTCACCGAATACCTCACTACTGTTACAGTATCTTCATGATTTCATGACAACCTAAAATTTTCCATTGCACTAGGCTCGCATTGAGGAGTTGGAAGAAGAGCTTGAGGCTGAGAGAGCTGCCCGTGCTAAGGTGGAAAAACAAAGAGCAGACTTATCCAGAGAGCTGGAGGAGATCAGTGAGAGGCTGGAGGAGGCTGGTGGGGCCACAGCTGCTCAGATTGAGATGAACAAGAAGAGGGAGGCAGAATTCCAGAAGGTGCGCAGAGACCTTGAAGAGGCCACACTGCAGCATGAGGCTACAGCTGCCACACTGAGGAAGAAACACGCTGACAGTGTGGCTGACTTGGGAGAGCAGATTGATAACCTGCAGAGAGTGAAACAGAAGCTAGAAAAGGAGAAGAGTGAGCTTAGACTGGAGCTGGACGATGTGGTGTCCAACATGGAACAGATTGTTAAGTCTAAGGTAAATTCATAAAAACCTGTTTCATTTTTTTTGTTTAATTCAGTCAGCCGCAGTGCTTTATTTAAACAAATGTTATGTTTCCCAGTATAGTATATTTCAGTTTTTTCTTTACTCTTCAAGACAAACTTCAAGTCAGCTGCAACTATTTAATTAGATGTTATGTGTCACAGTATAGCAAATTTCCATTTTTTATTCACTCTTCAAGACAAACTTAGAGAAGATGTGCAGGACTCTCGAAGATCAGATGAATGAGTACAGAACCAAGTTTGAGGAAGGTCAACGCAGCATCAATGACTTCACTATGCAGAGAGCTAAGCTACAGACTGAGAATGGTATGTATGTTCATCTTTACAAAACAGTTCTCTAAGGCTATGTTTATGAAAATCATATTCTTAGCTGTTTTTATAAACCACTCCAGGGGAGCTTGCCAGACAGCTTGAGGAGAAAGACTCCCTAGTCTCTCAGCTGACAAGAGGAAAGCAGTCCTACACCCAGCAAACTGAAGACCTCAAAAGACAGCTGGAAGAGGAAGTCAAGGTAATATATTTACAGTAGCTGACTCTTAAAATAGCCTGTGAATTCAAACATTATGTATAAATCCTCAATCCTTAAACATATAATTACAGACAGCCTGGCCTGTACCCTTTGTTAAATGTCTCTTCCAGGCGAAGAATGCACTGGCCCATGCAGTTCAGTCAGCTCGTCATGACTGTGACCTGCTGAGAGAGCAGTATGAGGAGGAACAGGAGGCCAAGGCTGAGCTGCAACGCAGTCTCTCCAAGGCCAACTCTGAGGTGGCTCAGTGGAGAACTAAGTATGAGACTGATGCCATCCAGAGGACTGAGGAGCTGGAGGATGCAAAGTAAGGATTGAAAGCAGGATGTATTGTTACCTAATAATCATTGCAGTAAATGCGGTGAGAAGAATTAATTGCATCAGCCTGGTTGATTCCTCTTTGTGTTTCATCCAGGAAGAAACTGGCTCAGCGACTGCAGGATGCAGAGGAAGCTGTGGAAGCTGTGAACGCTAAATGCTCCTCCCTGGAGAAGACCAAACACAGGCTGCAGAATGAGATTGAAGATCTCATGGTAGATGTGGAGAGATCCAATGCAGCTGCTGCCGCTCTGGACAAGAAGCAAAGGAACTTTGACAAGGTGCTGTAAAATGGTGGAAATGGTGATGTTAATCTTTTCTGAATTTATAGCTATCGAAGTACCTTGTTTTGAATGTGACTCCTTGGTACAATCCCATCAGGTCCTGGCTGAGTGGAAGCAGAAGTATGAAGAGTCACAGAGTGAGTTAGAGAGCTCCCAGAAGGAAGCCAGATCTCTGAGCACTGAGCTCTTCAAGCTGAAGAACTCTTATGAGGAGTCTCTGGATCACCTGGAGACCATGAAGCGGGAGAATAAGAACCTGCAAGGTTAGGGAGTAGTCTTTACTCATACACTTTTTACAGACACAAACAACTATAAATTTATAAAATTGTAAGGCCTGCAGTTAACTGTGGATGAACATTTGTTTTGTTACACAGAGGAAATTTCTGATCTCACTGAGCAACTTGGTGAGGGAGGAAAGAGCATTCATGAACTGGAGAAAATAAGGAAGCAGCTGGAGCAAGAGAAAACTGAGATCCAAACTGCACTAGAGGAAGCAGAGGTGGGAATCTGTTGAAAAAGCATTTCTATGTTTGTGTACTTTGTGGCAGAAAGCAAAATTCTGTATATAACTTTGAATGAGCTAATTCAATCAAAAGAAACATATTGTGAGATTAATGTAAATTTTTTCTGACAGGCATCTCTAGAGCATGAGGAAGGGAAGATTCTGAGAGCCCAGTTGGAGTTTAATCAAGTAAAGGCTGACATTGAACGCAAACTGGCTGAAAAAGAGGAGGAGATGGAACAGGCCAAGCGAAACCAGCAAAGAGTAGTGGACACCCTGCAAAGCTCACTGGAAGCAGAAACTCGCAGCAGGAATGAAGCTCTCAGGCTGAAGAAGAAGATGGAGGGAGACCTCAATGAGATGGAGATACAGCTCAGCCAGGCCAACAGGCAGGCAGCCGAGGCCCAGAAGCAGCTCAAGGGCCTCCACTCTCACCTGAAGGTATTTTAAGACTTTTTACTATGTTATTTTCCGCGTGAGCAACATTATCTATTTATGGCAATTACAGTCACGTCAAGGGCATATGTTATTGAAAGATGGTATTAGCATTTTGTTTTAGCCATATTGTTTTGTATAGGTAACATTTGGATCAAAGTAGGATTACACTTAAATATAAATCCCCTCTTTAAATCCCCTCTGTTCCAGGATGCTCAACTGCAGCTGGATGAATCCCTTCGTGCCAATGATGACCTGAAGGAGAATATTGCCATTGTCGAAAGGCGCAACAATCTGCTGCAGGCAGAACTTGATGAGCTGAGGTCTATGGTAGAACAGACTGAAAGAGGCCGCAAACTGGCTGAGCAGGAACTGCTGGATGTCAGTGAGAGAGTACAGCTTCTACACTCACAGGTAAGATGAAAAAAGTGGCCCATTGTGGTCCATTTGATGGTGTATCTTTACAATTAAGATATTCTAACTACCTGCTATATTTGTCTCTTTAAAGAACACCAGCCTGCTCAACCAGAAGAAGAAGCTGGAGGGTGACACATCCCAGCTTCAGACTGAAGTGGAAGAGGCTGTACAGGAGTGCAGGAATGCTGAAGAAAAAGCCAAAAAGGCCATCACTGATGCTGCCATGATGGCAGAGGAGCTGAAGAAGGAGCAGGACACCAGTGCTCACCTGGAGCGCATGAAGAAGAACATGGAGCAGACCATCAAGGACCTGCAGCACCGCCTGGATGAAGCTGAGCAAATCGCCATGAAGGGGGGCAAGAAGCAGGTTCAGAAGCTGGAGGCTCGTGTGAGTGTCAAGTTGCTTATGTCAGTGAAAGGAATATTTACGAAAAGACACATTGAATGACGAAGGTCAGTTCTTGTGGACAATGGTTGCATTGTGTGACATTTACAGGTGAGGGAGCTGGAAAATGAGGTGGAATTAGAGCAGAAGAAGAGCAGTGATGCTGTGAAGGGAATCCGTAAATATGAGAGACGCATCAAAGAGCTCACCTACCAGGTACTGTCTGATTGTGCTTTGTTTGGTGGGCTGTATATTTTTCTAGAACTAATTCACGGATTATGATACCTACACACTAAAATCACAGTGTAGCTATGACCATGTACCATTTATTGTTTTTCTCTTTGCAGACTGAGGAGGACCGTAAGAATTTGGCCCGTCTGCAGGACCTGGTGGACAAGCTGCAGCTGAAGGTCAAGTCCTACAAGAGGACTGCAGAGGAGGCTGTAAGTGTCCCCTTGTGTTCAGCACACTGATGTAGCAGCTGCTGGATGCATTTGACAGCAGTATCTTTAAGGCCAGGCTTTCATTGTGTGCTGACTGTGCACCGCGACTGTGTCTCAGGAGGAACAGGCGAACAGTAATCTGACCAAGTTCCGCAAGATGCAGCATGAGCTGGATGAGGCAGAGGAGCGAGCCGACATAGCAGAGTCTCAGGTCAACAAGCTGCGCGCCAAGAGCCGTGATGTGGGCTCAAAGGTTTGTGGCTTCTATTCTTTACTGAATCAGAGTAAGCAATCCCACATTTTTCAAATTACACCTGCAATAGTATAGTAATTAAAGTTCACACACTACTGAGTCCTTTAATGTAACTGGAAAGCACCACACTGCCTATTTTCATCTTTTGGCACTTTGGCAGTGTTAACCTTCTTGTGTAGTGGGACATTTTTTTGCAAAACGCAATATTTTGTAGATAAAAGTATTGCATTATTTTCCAACATCCAAACTTCCTACAGTATAATGACACAACACCTATGGTATGGTAAAGAGGTCATGGACGCATGAATTATACAGAGTGTCTCTGGGTATCTCGAAAACCCTGAAGGCAAGTTATCAAAAAACCTGAATGCCTTGTCTTGTGTTGTTTAAACTGGGCAGTTAAAACATAAGCAACCACACACCTTTATTACTTCATTATCTCCCTATTATGCACTTTGCTGCATTTCACTGGTTTGCAGTTTACTAATCAACCAACAAGATTTCTGGTAACTGCCAGAGCGTACCATGAAGAATGTGCACTACATTTTTCGAGCCAAGGGACAGTCTTACAGCTAGAGCTCTTGTTCAAGTTCTCAGTAAATACTTAATCAGAAAGGCAGATGCTGGGTTTTACAGAGTATTTCAGAACTTACCTTACTTGCCTGTGCCTTGTATCTAAAAACTTACTATATGATGTGCCAATGTACTTTTTTGAGCTAGCACAAACTCTTGTGCCTGATTTCTTCAGCATAACACCATCTTTTTATTATAGAAGACCAACTACGCATCAACAGAAACTCACTTCGGATTTTTGTACACATCATAACTATTAAGCTGACATGTTTTAAAGAGGAAACTGATAATTTCATAACATGTATAACAAAAATTCTAATAACATCATGTAGAGTGGTTTGCTATTTTGTATTTGAGGTAGTGTATTTAGAAGAAAGGACTTATTGAAGTCCTATAAATTGTAAGTAATTCTGTGGTAGATATGGATTTTGTCAATATTGCAGCACTACAGACTGAGACTGTGGGGCAGAGATGGTGTTGGGTGTGCTCCATAGTTGATAAAATAAAATGCAGTTCCCGTTCTCCTCGGAATTTTCTGAGTATGCCATGGCATGCTAATGGAGGAATAACACTGAAAGAACCTGATGTGAGACTTACTCTAGCAACAGCACTTACATACTTTGAATATTCTGAGTAGTTTTATACCAGATTATTTTTCCCTCATCTGAGTTTCAACCTCTCTGTCCATCTTTCCCTCTTTCCCCTAACAGAAAGGGCATGAAGAAGAGTGAAGCTCTCAGATGGACCTTTCTGAAACCTCTTGACTTGCTGTGTTGTAGTTTTCCCATGTCCCCTTTCCTGTAATTCTGTAGAATAAACTTAATTTGCAACTGAACATTCATGTGCTGTTTATCCTATTTTAACAGTGGTGCATCACTGGCTTTCATTTTTCATATATATTCATTTCATTACTTCTGTGATTTGCATTTTCATTTTAAGTGCTTATTATTCATAGTATGGGTTTTAAATCTAATATTTCAACAAATAAAATTTACATCTAAGTTTCATCTACATTAAAAGTTACATCTAAGATTCATATAGAAATAAATACATTTAGGTATTCTGAGCCCCCGAGCTTGATGCTAATTCCACAATGTGCATACCTACAAACTTTCATATAGATAAATTCTCACACTATGCAAAACTAAAGAAAACACCAGATTGGTGAATTTGTAGTTAGTTTACTGAACAAAAGTGACCATCTGTAATACTTCAAATGACCATATTTACAATTAAAAAAAAAAAAAACATGTCAACTGACCTGTTGTCAGGTAACTTCTCAGATATTAGTTAGGGACTGTCAATACAAGTTAATACAAGTCAGATGTACTAATACTGTTAGAGTTAATGTTAATGTTAGAGTTACAGTTAAGTAAAGAGTGATTTTCCTGGTCAAAGTTAGTATTTCACTTTTGGTCCATTTTTATGGGTGTAATTTGTAATGAGGTGATGAACTCAAAAGGGGGAAGAACTTGATTTCAGATTGAAGCATGTCAAAACATTCTCAAGTGTACAGCTTAACTTCATATGCAGTCTTCTGTTGCATATTGACAATGAATGCATATGTCAAGGTGAGAATATATCACAAGAGAAGCTTCATAAAACAAGATACAGACAAGCAGAAAACTCAGTTTGCATCAGGAGATATCCATCATTAATATATATACTCGCAGAGATTCTTGAAATCAGGGATGAGTGAGATAAAAGAAACTATTAAAGGTTTTGTTTATATCCCAATATATGTATATATATATATTCAAACAGCAAGCAAGCAAGATAGGTGAAGTTATCTTTCATCATCTTACTAGCTTAATACCAATAGCAACTTTGCAAACTAATATCCAGTAGTTCTCCCTGCTTTCCTATTTTGAGAGTAACTTGCCTTTAAATTTACCAGTTCATACCCTTGTCATACCTTCTTCCAAATCTTTGTATCTTCTTCAAAAACATTTCAAACCCATTTATGTGACCACTAGGCACTTTTTCAATGCTTAAGACCACATGCATTCATGCATGCTCAATGAATTTGTCATTGGTGTTAAGACTGTAATAACTGGACCATAAGGAAGTTGTGAGATTTCCACTGATAAGCAAATATATTTATAATAGGCAGGGGCTTAAGTCTTATGAGCGGAACTGAAGCTACTAAGAGGTTGTATGTGTCCATTATCATTATAATTGGTAATACTGTAGTATTATTGTACTGCTGCAATGAATGGAACAATATCACAGTCCAGATATATTAATTTCTTTCTGGATTTGCTGCTACGAGTTAAGCCTCACTGACTATAGAGGCAATGATTACGAAAGGCTGACAACAGAGCAACACTACTGAAGCCAGTAACGTATGAATATTATGAAGTGATGTTTTCACAAAAAAGACTGAGTGGGAATCTTCTGTGTATGTACTTTATGGACAGAGGGATGGTTTTCACGCATTTAAGTCTTGCAGGACGTGAATTATGGCTGATTAATACTATAAGTACTCAATACTCTTATTTTCCATTTCATAAGCTTTATCATAAAATATTCTTAATAATACTAAAACTGATTATGTGTACCATAACAAATAATTCTTAGGCACTTAAAATTATGTATAACACACAACACACATAAATGGATGCGGCTGGAGGTGCTTTTAAGTTTCAATGGCAACTTGACATACAAATGATAAATGTGACATATAAATGATAAATGTGAACTCTCAAATCAAGTAGCGAATTTAGATCAATTTAGATCAATTAAGCAAGTATGTTCTCTACTGAACAGTGATGAACAGAACAAGGAAAAGAACAAGCAAGCTATTCCTTTTCTATGATGGACATTTTACTTATAAGGTAAAAAGCTCACCTTTATTTTCATCATTGCTATATTAGAAGATATAGCCTATCAATGGGTTAATTTAAATGTTACAAAGTCATGTTCTTCTGATTACAGGGTGGTGTGGTCAATTTTGAAAGTGAAAATAGAAATGAAAATAAAAGGTAAGGTCACTTCAATCTTTCCAACTTTTTGGGTAGAGTTGGGCCAGTTAAAATTTTATCTCTTTTCTCACAAACTGAAACTGTGTACTTCACACAGAGATATGTAAAGTAGGTAAATAGCAGCTTCCTATAAAGAGAAATGTTCTGATCCAGTATTCCATTTTCTTGTTTGAATCAATCTTTTTCTTTCTAATTTGAAATCTTTTGCAACATAAAGCAGTGAACAGTGACAAAATAATTTAATTTGATATGTGGTGTGTAAAGTAAACACACCCTTTAACTCTCCTGTACATACAACTTGTTGTTGCTAAAGTGCCAAATCTCAGTACCACCAATCACGCCTGGCAAAACTGTCTGCTCTGCAGTGCCAGACAAGTGCCACTCTATGTTGTATCTTTGGATTTTTAGAAATAGTAATTTTCCCTCAGATTTTCTTTACTATATAATAAGAGACACAAGTATCATATTTTTGTCCCAAAATCAAATGTGGGACCTTTTTGATTGAAATAATTTTTGCTGGTAAACTCCAAACTGCATCTACAAAGGTAACACATGCACTATGAGTACAAATAACGCTGAATACAGAGAGTGGTAAATGACTGCTTACCTGGCAGTAATGCTCCAGTAGTAATTGAACTGAGCACCAGCAACATCCCGCAGAGCAGATCATCTTCAGGGTCTCTTACCGAAGGAGGCTGAGTCTGTGTGTGCCAGCAGAAGTCAAGGGGAGGAGTGAGAGAGGCTGGATACTAATTAAGGACTCAGTGTCCCTTGGTGTGAATCTTCACTCAGCTGAGTTGCTACTCACATTACAAAGGTCTCATTCTGTACCCTCAAGTGAGGCTGTGAGGTGTCAATCAAAAATAGGGCAGCCTACAGTCTCCTTACCTTCAAGGAGATATGACACCACCGTTTCTTTGGAGATGTGGTTTTGTCTCAAGCTGCACAGATAGACAGTGCGCATGATCTTGTTCAAAATTTGATTAGAAAAATGACCCATCTCAAAGGTTGCAAGAACAGGAGGAAAACCTTCTCGTGGTACAGAACTGTGACAAAACTGCCCTTTGTGTTCTTAGAATAAAGAATATAACTGATCTCACAGGGAGGTTAGAAGAGATTCTGTATGTGTGAGACCAGCACCTAATTCAGCTACATTCATCCAAGTGATCAACTTCAGACATGAGGGGTGAAGACAGAGAGGTAAGAGGACTCTTTCACATGTGCCCTTTCAATCAAGAAAGACGCAAAACCCCTCTAATAATAGGCTCCTGAGGAAGATGGAGTGGAGTAGAGTTACAGGTTCCAACAAGTTCACTGTCAATTACACAGGTACCTTTGTGTTAGAGTGACAGGGGGCCTGCTGGTGAAGTGCTGACTGGAGGAGTATGATACCAACAGCTGGGAATGGAGCTGTCACTTAGGGACCAGGAATGAATGTTTTCTAATGACATTTTGAACTGTTCCATTTCAACTATGAAAGCACTTAAGACCCTTCATTAGTCTACAGAGCATGGACAGCAGCAAAAGGCAGAATCCAGTGAAAATTGTACATTTTAATCTAATTTGGCTAGCTGGGGTGTGATACAGTCTGGTTACATGCCATTAATTTTGGGGAAAATGCATGAAAATGAGAAAATACATACTGAATGGGTTTTTTTGAGAATCGTAATATCACAGTTTTGTTGGCCATCGATATTCTACCTCTATATAAGTTCATGAAAGACCATGCATGCACCCTTTGCTAGACGTCAAGCATTCTCCCAGTCAGAAATTCATATTCTTTATCTGCTTAGCTTGACAGAGTCCTTCCACTCATTGTCAGAGGTTATAATTGATCTGCAAATAGAATCCAATAGAGTCTCCTATTTCCACGGTAGCATCCTTAAATAGGCTTAACTCATGTAACAAAATGATATTCAACATAAAATTGTAACAATAACAGGAAACCAATCTGATTATTTTTGTTATTACCCTATGTTTACTAGTTATCTACATTATAGCATGCAACTCTCATACCATCAATGTTTGATGAACAGCATAATATAGCTGGTAGAACAATTTAAAAGTTGCAAAAATTGTGTCACACAGATTCCAAAAAATATGCTGCTGAGAGAAATACGCTGCTGATATGTACATTCATTGCCATTCAGTGAACTACTTATTACCATTGCAATGTTCACTTTAATTAATCAAACAAGGAAAATACTTACCAACATATCAACATGTGATGAGGATGGCATTTATTTCCTCAAATGGCCATGTATCACAACATTGCTCTTATGAAATGTATGGCTTATTTATGCACATTGAGACCTTTACAAACAGATCACCTGCCAGAAGTGATGCTAAATTGATGCAGTGTGACTGGAGTCTAGACCTCAATGTGCCCCACAAGCTGTTCTCCTCAATCAGTGGGAGGCACTCGGCAGGAATTTCACAGGGCTATCTTTGTTCTCAAGGACAACCAAAAGGAAACAATGTAATGCAGTGCAAACAAGATGGAGCAGAGGGTAAAGTTTTCACTGAGTGGTAGGCGACCTTGGTCCACCGACAGCTGAACCACACCGTTAGTTCTATCGTCCAGCGCGTCTGACACGTCTTTCAAAACCAAGTTTGCCAGACAATCCACTTACGGTGGCTGTGATTGTTGCATTGTGTTTCTGCAACAGAATTGTGTGGCACAAGCAATTTTGGATGGGTCAGTGGGTTGTTCTACCAATGCAACTATGACATTAAGAAAAAATATGGGTTTATTTTTTAATAGCAAAATTTAAGATCTAATGGGCTACCAACCTCATACACTTGGCACAAATGACCATACAGGTAGGTCATTTAAAAGTTTAAAAACACTGAATCTGCATGATTAATGAAATCAAAATAATACAGTATCCGTCCTTGGCAAATAAGAAAAAATAAAAGCTATTTAAACAATTTAAAATGGTTATTTTCAGTAAAGTCTACTGGAATCTATCTGCTCCTGTAAAATAGAGAATTGACAGTATACCTGAATTAGCTAGCTAGCAACTGTTGCAAAGAAATGAGTTCACTAATAAAGACTACATACTACTATAGGTTGAATTTCTAAATGGGCTGGGCTGAAGTAGAGCCACAATCCAAAGGCAGGTGAAGCTATACTGTTTTGTCAAACAGTTTTACACTACTTCTATTGCTAACATTGTGGTGATCACACTTGTGAGACATGCTGATGTCACTAGTGACAGTTTCTAGAAGGAATTTCTGTCTTGCTATAAGGCCTGGTCTTTGCTGCATTTTTGAGTAGGAAACCAGGGTTTGAGTCCCAGCTCCTGTGCTTGTTGCCTCCCCTAGACACCCCCCTCTCACTGATGTAAGGGTTGGATATGCCCACCTGAGTTAAGAGTGTAAGGATACGCTAAGGGAGAGTTATATAACAATCACTACTGTCAGACATGTCACTAATGAGAAGTTCCTGCAGGACCTCTTTCTGTCTACCATCTTCAAGGTACCAAATGCTAAGAGGAGGTTCTGGTGCTATCAATGCTCCTGTGCTGAACTATCAGCATTCCTCTCCAAAAATATCTATATTTATATACCAGCTATGTTTAGGGTATGCTGACTAGTTGGAAAATATGAATAAAAACTTTGGGCAATTTTCTTACTAGGACTTTCTTATTATGACTATGTTTGGATAAATACAAGTCAGAAAAAAGCCTGAGCATTTCCAAGATAATGGAAAACTCGTTAATCAGGGGAATTCAATTTTAATTGGATAGAATGACTACCAAACAATACGTGAACACTGTGATGTATATATTTTTGTAATCCACGTCTCTGTGCTGTATATTTCAGCAGATAGTAATGTTCATCTGGCAAGTGCAACATTCCAATTCCCTAACATTCCACAAATGGTATGAAAGTGATAATATCATTTCAATCCAAAAACAACATCAGGACCTCCGCTACTTTTTGATGACTCAAAAATTGTTAAAAATGTGTATAAGTCATGATATTGTTGTAGATAAGCAATAATTTCAGTATCAATCTTTGCTAATGCAATTACTCTTAATGTTCTCTAAAAAGGGTATAAAACCAGTTACACACAACTAAAACCACAAACCACATACATAACCTTTTTTCTATGGAAAGTACTGATTTTAGAGGGGGGGGGGGGTTAACAATATTTCAACATTGTTGAAAATATAAATAAGCGGAAAAGTCCACACTTAAACAATGAACATTTAATTTGGCTTCCCTATTGAATTCCCTATTTTTATTAGATTTTTTTAGGATATGAATGCAAAAACAAACTTTGCTGTTGTTCTTATTCAACCCCCATCAACCCCAGAAACCTTTTGGTGGTAACTTCACTCACTCAGAGTTGTTACATATCTACTGTTGTTTGTGATACAAATGTTTTTCCAAATATTAATATACTGTGATCTGTAATTATAGATTTGAAAATTGTAATAATAAAAAAATATATTGACTGATATCTTTGTTCTCACCTGAAAAATGTACCATGTCTCCCATGTAACCTTCTTCCATGCCCTTTTCTTTTCTTCATTAATCCTAGAGCAAAAAAAAAACAAACACTTTTTTTAAACAAAATCACTACTTTTAACAAAGAAAGAAATTGAGAAAAAATATTTTAATACAATTAGGTATGATAAGAGGAAAACACTGATTACTTACCTCCAGCACTAATGCTGCAAAACTGCAAGAATAATCTTCAGGGTCTCAGGAGGCTGAGTCTGTGTATGCCAGCAGGAGGCACAGGGAAGAGTGAGAGAGGCTGGATACTGATTAAGGACTCAGTTACTGAAAGGTTGCTTACAAGCCAGAAGACAGGTGAAGGTATGAAAGCAAAATCATAATAAAGCAAAAGCATAATAAAAACAGACTTACACACTTACACAGACTGAGACAAATTATGAAATTACTAAAAGGTTATTAGCTTATAATAAAAACAGACTACTTACTTCAGACCCTCCTACAGTAATACAGCAGAACTGATCACCATCCCTCAGAGCAGATCATCTTCAGGGTCTCTTACTGAAGGAGGCTGAGTCTGTGTGTGCCAGCAGAAGTCAAGGGGAGGAGTGAGAGAGGCTGGATACTAATTAAGGACTCCAGGTTTAGTACTAGAAAGTCCCTTACAAGACAGAAGACGTAGTTACAAAAGCAAAAAAAACATGATTCTCCCCAGTCTCTTTTCAGCATGGCTTGAAAAGGTCATCCCTTCTGGCTCCTACTTTTATTAGATTTTTTTAGGATATGAATGCAAAAACAAACTTTGCTGTTGTTCTTATTCAACCCCCATCAACCCCAGAAACCTTTTGGTGGTAACTTCACTCACTCAGAGTTGTTACATATCTACTGTTGTTTGTGATACAAATGTTTTTCCAAATATTAATATACTGTGATCTGTAATTATAGATTTGAAAATTGTAATAATAAAAAAATATATTGACTGATATCTTTGTTCTCACCTGAAAAATGTACCATGTCTCCCATGTAACCTTCTTCCATGCCCTTTTCTTTTCTTCATTAATCCTAGAGCAAAAAAAAAACAAACACTTTTTTTAAACAAAATCACTACTTTTAACAAAGAAAGAAATTGAGAAAAAATATTTTAATACAATTAGGTATGATAAGAGGAAAACACTGATTACTTACCTCCAGCACTAATGCTGCAAAACTGCAAGAATAATCTTCAGGGTCTCAGGAGGCTGAGTCTGTGTATGCCAGCAGGAGGCACAGGGAAGAGTGAGAGAGGCTGGATACTGATTAAGGACTCAGTTACTGAAAGGTTGCTTACAAGCCAGAAGACAGGTGAAGGTATGAAAGCAAAATCATAATAAAGCAAAAGCATAATAAAAACAGACTTACACACTTACACAGACTGAGACAAATTATGAAATTACTAAAAGGTTATTAGCTTATAATAAAAACAGACTACTTACTTCAGACCCTCCTACAGTAATACAGCAGAACTGATCACCATCCCTCAGAGCAGATCATCTTCAGGGTCTCTTACTGAAGGAGGCTGAGTCTGTGTGTGCCAGCAGAAGTCAAGGGGAGGAGTGAGAGAGGCTGGATACTAATTAAGGACTCCAGGTTTAGTACTAGAAAGTCCCTTACAAGACAGAAGACGTAGTTACAAAAGCAAAAAAAACATGATTCTCCCCAGTCTCTTTTCAGCATGGCTTGAAAAGGTCATCCCTTCTGGCTCCTACTAACTTCTGGCATAAGGGTGAAATTTAGAAGTACTGGAGAAGCTGCTTACATCTTTTAAACATGTTTTAGGAGGATTCTGGAGCAATTATCAGTAGTTTCCAATGGACATGAACAATGCCAAAACACTGAAGAAAAGACAACTTTCCAAGGTCAATTTCCAGGTTATTGGATGTTTATGTATGCACATCATCCTCAAGAGTGATGAATGGTTTGCTTCTCTTCAGTTGTGACAGTAAGAGGTTAAAATCAGTTAAACCACTGGCCTCTCAAAAATGTTGATGAATACCCTGGATGTCTTGTATTATGCCTATATAAGAGAGAAAAAGGCTAGTGTTTCTTGGTGTGAATCTACACGCTGCCGAGTTATCTCTGAAATCACACACGCCTCACTCTGGTAGGGTTTCTGTCTTCTACTGGAACAGTGCTTAATGTTCCCCTGGTCAGCAAGTCTGTTGGTTGGAAACTGTGTCAGTTGAGAGAAATTATATCAGACAGATCCTCCAGACATAGACAATGGCCTGTTTTCTTCAAACTGAATTATATTTGCACATCATTAGGACACATTTGAAATCATTTTGTTTTAGCTATTGGACTAGGGTGTGCCCCTTTTTGTTGGTAAACACTGAAATGAAAATAAAAATGGCTCTACAATGGCACCTGCAACATGTGATGGAGTATTGTAATACACAGCTTCGGGATGTGGTTACTTTTACAATGTGAAATGAGTAGACTATTTGTCCTCCCTGTCTTTTAAAAGAAAACTCTCCACAATTAAAAGACAGATGGGGAGTTGGGTCGTAGATGACAGGAGAAGCAGGACAAGCTAACTGTGATGAGTGAAAGGATGACTGGTGGTAGAATACTCATCACAGGAGTGATACAGACAGCTGTGTTTGGGTATCAGTGTCGATAATGAGCTGAGAATTGGAGGTTCAAGGGCTAGGGCTCATTCAGGATGGGAAAATTAGGACCCTAAATTTACTGAAGCTTTGTCCACCTTTAACCTTTTAATCAGTCATTTCAGCTTGTGGGTTTCAACCTGTTAACTAAGACATCAGCATGTACATGATAACATGACTTTGGACTAAAGGAAGGGTAATTATGTATATGCAGACCATTTAACAGTATCTAGGTATTTGACAGTTTTCCTGAGAATTTGTCACTGTGGCACATTGTTGTGACAAGGCAGTTACAATGAAGACAATCGCAGCATGTGTCACACACACTTGACACTTGTGTTATCTGCTCAATTTTGCTGCTCTATAGGGAGATGCTAGAGCAATTAGGTCTTTTGACATTTGGCATTTGAATTCTAGTATATCAAATCTTATGTGCACCTCAGGTGCTAAATGAGATGTGAGAAATTTGTCAAGTTTCACGCTGGTTCAGTGTTACCCATTTGCTTCCCTAGAGATACATGACATAGTTTCCGTATTGAACCAAAGAAGTTTATAGATATAGTTTAGACATATACATATAAATATAGTTTATCTAATTTTTGCCATGTTTGACAGCCCTTTTTTGATCACAGGCTTTCCTGAAATTATTTTCATTGGCTAAATGTAGTTCCCATTTAGTTCAAGGAATACATTTTTGAAGCCCCTGATACCTTCTCAGACCTTATAATTGTCAGTCTCCATCCTAGACAGGTTGTTGGTGCTCTTTCTGCATTTGTAGTATATTGTAGCATGGTGTGAAAGCTCCATTCTGTAAAAACGCCAGCTTGAAGTTGGCCCACTCTAAGAAAACTCCACCCAGTCGCGACTTAACCCCTGATATTTTCCATCCCAACCTTTTCAGAAATGGCAATTATACATTCAAATTGTCTCACCATTTTATTGTCAATACTTATAGGATGGCTGAAGGACAATGAATGCATTCCTCTGATACACTAACATGGAGCGAACTGCTATGATAGCTACTATTCAGCTTACTAGCCACTTTCCTACCTAAGCTGTGCAAAAATAACTCCTTACTCACCAGTTTAGCAAATATATGGCCAGCTAGCAAAATGTACTTTTAGTTTATTCTTCTGTTCATTATTTTTAATAACAGGACAATATGTGTTGTTTATAGAGATATAATAGCACACATTGGTTTAATTTTATCAAGCATATAGTCTTCAGCTCTATAAAATGTACATACATGGGCTCCATAAATACACGGCAAGAGTTTCCCACTCATACCTTTAAACATTTGACATGACAAAAATGGAAAGACCACATGCTCTTCTGATGGTATGAGACCATATAGTTCATATGTAATTGTAATAACTTTTTTATTTATGCCCGTAAGAGTGACAATTGTGAAAAAATAAGATTTTTTAAGGATTGAAAACAGTGCATTCTTTTAACATATAATGTAGTTTTACAATAACAATACATCTTTTATTAATTATACAGCATATGTGAGGACAGTACACAAAGACTCACATTTATGCCTATATGTGCTTGACTGCAGTCTCTTAATCATGTGAAGGCTGTTAAAATAATTTTGTGGACTTCCATGATCCATATTAGGTGAATGGAAAGTTTTACAAGTACTGGTTTGATTTCAAAATTGTCATTTTTTTACATGAACATACTATTTAGAGGTGATAATTGTTGCATGTTATCACAAGATTAAGATCCGTGTGAAAAGGTTTAAGTAACTTAAATAATTGTTTAAATAACAGGACATTTTAGAAGTAACAGGACATCAAAACTATATTCAACGCCATGCCAAACTGACAAAACCAAAGACATTTTTAAGTTGCCGCAATCACTCACCAATTACTGACCGTTAAGCATCCCTAGAGTTTAACACACCTCATAAGACACTTGTCAGACCAAGTATATATTTGGCACTGAGCCTGTCTTTATGTAGAACAAAACCTTAACAGGAAGGTCGCCTGCTGCATTTGATCCAACATAAATAGCAACAACTGAATGTGCCTCACAAGCTGTGCTTCTTAATCAGTTGGAGCCACTCAGAAGGAATTTCACAGGGCTATCTTTGTGCACAAGGACAACAAGAAGGAAACAATGTAACAAGATGGAAGTGAGGGTAGAGTTTTCACTAACTGATACGTGACCTTGGCCTTGCCTTGATCCACATTAGGAGACAGCTGCAGCCCTACATTACATTAATACTGTCGTCAAGTGGGTCCAAGCAAAGATCTGTCACCGGTGACAGTTCTGTCTGTGATTCTTGCCACTTGCTGCCTGGTTAATCCCAGTGAATTAATACTTTTTATTTAGTCTACTGTTCATTTGTTATCTTTTATTGTTTGTTTTTTTTTGTTATCTTTTATTGTGAAGATGGCTCTACAAAAGTGTAGAACTTTAACAACATTCATGTACAAATGTGACACAACAAATGCTGCATTTCCTGAATAATGGTATATCAGTACACTGTCATTTAATATAATTGATAATCTCAGTTTGTTTATTTAGGTCTAACTTCATGCATACAGCAATGTTTCATTTAGATCACTCAATTAGTCTTAGTTTATGCTCAATTAATCAATATTAATTAAGTGTGCTTTACTACTTCATCAAATGTAAATATTTGTTGAACAAGGTATTTGAAAAGGTATGGACCCACACATATTTCTTACCATTGATGGCTATTGGGATATTGTTGTTATCATTGATGGGTATTGAGATATTACCAGACTGTAGGACTTATTCATATATACATTTACCATATACATCACATTATAGATTGTCATATGTAAACTAGTGTAAGAATTATTTAACTAGTTAATGCTTTCCATTTTTTTCAATTATTTTCCATTTTCTATTATCGCTGTTTTTTAAAGAAACTCACTCAAGTGAATGTTTAATGAAAATTCAGTACTTGGGATTGACACTTCTGCTACCCATTTTTTTTGGCTATGCAACAAGAGTGCAATGATGCTGTGATTGGGCAGAGTGGCGGTATCACCTACATTTATGGAGGTTACTATCTTTATATTGGATATGTCTTTCAACACCCATTAGGGATGTCCATCTCAAACCAACTTGTTGCAGCAAGAAATCCCTAATATGGGTCAGGATGAACCCTTGACTCTGACTTCTGTAGTGCACCTCTTCTCTCCACTTTTGATTGGTGCTACTCTTGCGCACACACTGCACAAAACAAAAAAAAAACAAAAAACAAAACAGTCACTGTTCAACTCCCTCCTGCACCCCAACCAAACTGAGACAATAACATTCCTGCTCCCTGATATCAGGTCCATATTTGGGGGAGTGGAACCCTCTATAAAGAGAGAACAGGATCTGACCGCAGACAGGTCACTGCGTAATCTGAAGGTAAGGTGTGATGGCAGACACTTTCTCTATGTTAGAGGGATATACCAGGCTACAATCCAACATCTCATACTTGCAAAACATCAGAAGTGTCACATTTTTGAGACAGATTCATACCACATGAAATAATATAGCCAAAGACTGGGAAGGCTTTATCTCCGGAATTCACTCCCCCAAACCCAGCTGCTTTGTGCCGAAGAAAATACAGAAGTTCTTTATACACAGAGACTGAAAGTTTCTAGATTTACTGCATATATTCTTTTTATCTCCACAGGGCCGTCAAAGTGCTGAACTTCTCTGCTGGTGCTCACATCCAGGTAGGATCCTTTCAGATAAATATCACATGTTAATCCTTTCATACATTGATATTTACTAATATCACATCTATTGTTTTCTGCCATGAACCTGTCAAATGAGGAGCATTTCTCTTATTTAGACAGAGTGCTTAATGATGCACTGGTCCAAAAACAAAAACAAAGCTAGTGCACTAAATTAAGATAAATCAAAACACTTTGTTTCATTAAAATTATTTTAAAAATTGCCCTATCGACTGTAGCAAGCAAAACATTTATGCATACGTTTTGAAGTAAAAGTTTTTTTTAAAAAACTGAGGAAAAGCAGAATGTTGATTAACCGAAAGTGTTTGTTGTTTGGCATTGGCAGTTCAGTTGTCTCTAAAAACTTGATGTGAAAAAAAATATTTCAAACAGCAAGGTGAAACATGGGAGATGCTCAGATGGCAGAGTTTGGGGCGGCAGCCCCATACCTGCGAAAGTCTGACAAGGAGCGTCTGGAGGCCCAGACTCGCCCCTTCGACATGAAGAAGGAGTGCTTTGTCCCTGACACTGACGAGGAGTACGTCAAGGCTTCTGTTGTTAGCAGAGATGGAGACAAAGTTACTGCCCAAACTGAGAAAGGAAAGGTAAGGTTTATCAATCTTTGCTAATGAGTGATAGTAGCAATACAGTATATAACTTAATTTAATTTGGAGTTAATCAAAATGAATTAATGAATTAATTTTTGATATAGCCAATGTTACCTCTGCAATTTCTGTGTAGGCACTGAAAAAAAATCCCCATTGAAGTATACTCAATTGACACTTTAGTGGATTTGAAAGAATACTGACCATATGCAACAGGATATTACAGGAAAATGCAAGGTCCTGAATACTGGTCTCTTCAGGAAGGATGACATAGTAATTTAATAACGAACTTCTGAGACATGTTGCACTTAGCCTTTATTAATAGTAAATATTTGTTAAATTTATTATTAGTAATATCTGAAATGATACTTAATTCCACAATAGTTGTCTTCCCTGGAGACTGGTGAGTCTGTTTATCAAGGAATACTATGAGTGACATTTTATTTGAAAGGTTGGATAATGTGTTGTCTGTTGTCATGTAACTATTTTGGCTCTTTCTCTCAGACTGTAACTGTGAAAGAGGCTGACGTCCACCCTCAGAACCCGCCAAAGTTCGATAAAATTGAGGACATGGCGATGTTCACCTTCCTGCATGAGCCTGCTGTGCTGTTTAACCTCAAAGAGCGTTATGCAGCCTGGATGATCTACGTATGTGATTTATTTATTTTGCAGAGGGTCTTATCCAGAGCAACTGACAAAACCTGTATGGATGGACATGTCACATTCACACCATAGGAGCAACAAGAACATAGCAAGTGCATGGCTAATAAGACTGTGGCTGAGCTTTAGTCTTAAAGACAATGCTACAATAGAAAAGCACAGCAGTAACTTATTAAATGTACACCTAGCATCTGTCCATAATCTATAGGAACAACATACCTGCATCATACTAAGGTGCTCATAGAACCTAATGACGAGCTATAAGAATATTAGTTCATAAGTTTTTGATTTTATTGCTAGTTTGTAAAAGTTTCAATGAGTGAATAAAACCTGCATATAGAGTACTACAGAATTCAGTCGTACCTTCTCTTGCAGACCTACTCTGGCCTGTTCTGTGTCACTGTAAACCCCTACAAGTGGCTGCCAGTGTACAATCAGGAGGTGGTCGTTGCCTACAGAGGCAAGAAGAGGAGTGAAGCTCCTCCTCACATCTTCTCCATCTCTGATAACGCCTATCAGTACATGCTGACAGGTAAACTCACATTGTTAAGCCTGCCTAAAATGGCATGGTGTTTTCTCACGTCTTTCCTTGAAGGAGAAACTTTCACATTTGTTTTGTCTTTGAAACTGAAGCTCATTGGAATTAAACAGACAGTTGTTTGCCTGACGGCAAAGGAAGCAGAACTTTAGGGCTTGAACATCCTAGAGATGCAGAGAAGTAATCTGAGCAGATAAGAAGTTATCAATATGTCATTTAAGCTAAAAAGAGACATGCTAAATATTCAATTAGTGATTACTTTTTAAATGAAAATTTTTCCAAAAATGTTGTTGCTCAGGGGGATGCAATAGACTGGTCTCAGTTTAAAAGAAGAGCACACCAACAGTTATTTTCGTGATTTTCATTTTTAAAAGGTTAAATATTAGAAACTGTACTTCAGTGAAGTGTATGTTATGTCAACAATATGATTCTTTTCTCTTTCAGACAGAGAAAATCAGTCCATTCTCATCACGTAAGTCGTAAGGGCACTTTGGTTCATCAAACTAAATCCAATGTACTTCAAATTTGTTTGAAACCAGATTTATGAAATTTTGTTCTGATTATACCTGAGCAAGTATGGCATCTGTCATAACTTTGTGATCACATTTTGATACAAACCAAACTTTAGATGATAAGCACCGTAATGAGCTATAGTAGCTACTAATAGCACTGGTAGAATTATATTATTACATGAAAATTAATACATGAAAGATAAAAATTGATTTACCATTATTTTGGTTTTTGGTTATTACAATGAGCAGCGTCAAATAATTGATCTGAACTGAAAAAGTACCTGAAACAATGTTAGTGTGAAATAACTTTGTTAACAGAAATAGGCTTAATCTAGCTGGCAGTGGCAATACAGAAGAACTACAGCTACTTCTGTTTCCCACAGTTTGTCTGCACTGCATATTACATGCAAGCTCTTAGTCATACTCTGGGTACCAGAGATACGTGTAACCATATATTTCTGAGGTGGCCACTCTGGTCATACACGGTGACGTAGAATGAGGCTGTAAATCCAAATGCATTGTGTGCAGCGACCTCCTCCGGACTAAGAAATCTATCTGCCACATTTTCCTATAATTCAAATGAATAAAAGAGGGTTTTCTCTCCAGTGGAGAATCTGGTGCTGGGAAGACTGTGAACACCAAGAGAGTCATTCAGTATTTCGCAAGTATTGCAGCTGCAGGACCC
Source organism: Megalops cyprinoides (assembly GCF_013368585.1). NCBI lineage: Eukaryota > Metazoa > Chordata > Actinopteri > Elopiformes > Megalopidae > Megalops > Megalops cyprinoides. The sequence continues at coordinate 11,949,278 of NC_050584.1, forward strand.
AAGAAGGACGCTGCATCTGAAAAAAAGGTGGGTTTGACTTGGCATTTACCCTTGTCATAACCCAAAAGCAAGTAATACACAAGTCATCTAGATATTGGCAGGACTATGCCAGAGACTGAATCACTACACAATCTGTGTCTGCTTAATTACTGTCCTGCCTGAAAGCCTGGGTGTTTCTTCTCAGGGCACCCTGGAGGATCAAATCATCCAGGCCAACCCAGCCCTGGAGGCCTTTGGAAATGCAAAGACCATCAGAAATGACAACTCCTCAAGATTTGTAAGTGTCTTATGGCTGCCTCTGCAAAGTACCTATTTATGTTTTATGTACAACTAATAAACAGAACATATACTATGCTTTTTTTAAAGGGCAAGTTCATCAGAATTCACTTTGGGGCAAGTGGAAAATTGGCTTCTGCTGATATTGAGACTTGTAAGGAAATCCGTCCTATATAAAATGTCCTATATTACTATACTGGGAACTACTTCAGTAATCACGCCTTTGATGCCTGTATGGTTTATTCCTTTCCAGATCTTCTGGAGAAGTCTCGTGTGACTTTCCAGCTCAAGGCTGAGAGAGACTATCACATCTTCTACCAGATCTTGTCCCAAAGGAAACCAGAACTGCTGGGTGACTAGAACATTGTTTTATATACAAGGGGTTTCTAAACAGTTCTATACTGCAGCTTACATTCACACTAACAGAATGAATCTGACAGCTCTGTTTCCTATTTAACAGAAATGCTGCTCATTACCGCCAATCCTTACGACTACGCCTTCATCTCCCAAGGAGAGACGACAGTAGCCTCTATTAATGATTCTGAAGAGCTGATGGCCACTGATGTGAGTTACAAACAGTGGTGTAATGAATATACCAAATATACTACATAACCACACATACAAACTAGTCATTCCTATCTTTGTTGTTCATTGTGGTAGATAGATAATTCCTAATATGAACATGATGATTTAGTCAAATTTCAGCAGAATTTCTTTGTCTCACATACAGGAAGCCTTTGATGTGCTGGGCTTCACTCAGGAAGAGAAGAACAGCATTTACAAGCTGGTTGGTGCCATCATGCACTACGGCAACATGAAGTTCAAGCAGAAGCAACGAGAGGAGCAGGCAGAAGCTGATGGCACTGAGGGTGGGTTTGGCTGTTGCCTTTGATAAGTGCATACAGGTGTCAGGGCTGATGTTTATTGTTATATGTTTATTGTTCTTGATGGACATTTTCATCTACATACTGCAGCATCAGAATATAGCTTTTAGCTAATGTTTGTGCAATGAACAGTTTATTTAGATAATTTCTTTATATTCTAACAGTAGTATGAAAAAGAAAAAATTACTTTTAAAACAAATACAGAACAAATTGTATTACCTAATGTTATACATTTGTCTTATAGATGCTGATAAGTCTGCCTATCTGATGGGTCTGAATTCTGCTGACCTCATCAAGGGTCTGTGTCATCCAAGGGTCAAAGTAGGGAATGAATGGGTCACCAAGGGACAGAATGTCCAGCAGGTAAGAGTTAGTCGCAATACTGGAATAGTAAGTGAAACTATTCAGGGCGAACATTAACATCTGAAATGACAAAAATACATATCATCTCTGTTTGCAGGTGTATTATGCAATTGGTGCTCTGTCAAAGTCAGTTTATGAGAAAATGTTCCTTTGGATGGTGGTGAGAATCAACCAATCTCTGGACACCAAACAGCCTCGCCAGTACTTCATTGGTGTGCTGGATATTGCAGGATTTGAGATCTTTGATGTAGGTACCAGGGAATCTTGTTTACTACGCTTAATTATTAAGTACAAACAACTATATTTATTAAAGGGAAATGCATAACCTTTAAGTGGTAAAGAAAATGTATTAAACTGTTTCACTGCATTTTATGGTTTGCTTACTGTATTTTACTTCTACTGTAGTTCAACACCTTTGAGCAGCTGTGCATCAACTTCACCAACGAGAAGCTGCAGCAGTTCTTCAACCACCACATGTTTGTGCTGGAGCAGGAGGAATACAAGAAAGAGGGTATTGAATGGGAGTTCATTGACTTCGGCATGGACTTGCAGGCTTGCATTGACCTCATTGAAAAGGTGGGTGAGTGGTGGTGGCATATCACAAGTAAAGCCCTTCCAATTGGTTAATTTTAAAATAATGTCAGATTAAATTGCTCAAGAATTGTTCATCTTGCATCTTACTGATGCATTAGCATTTTGGATTTCTTTTATTTCTCCTCCTTCAGCCCATGGGTATCATGTCCATCCTTGAAGAGGAGTGCATGTTCCCCAAGGCCAGTGATGCCACCTTTAAAGCAAAGTTGTATGACAACCATCTGGGGAAATCAAACAATTTCCAGAAGCCCAGGATTGTCAAGGGGAAACCAGAGGCCCATTTCTCCCTGGTTCACTATGCTGGCACTGTTGACTACAACATTATGAACTGGCTGGTGAAGAACAAGGACCCCCTGAATGAGACCGTTGTTGGGCTGTACCAAAAGTCTACTATGAAGTTATTGGGCATACTTTTTGCAAACTATGCTGGTGCAGACTCAGGTATGCGTATGTAAAGTCAAGTGATATGTTTTCAATTTAACTACAAACATATTTCTCAAGAAAATCTAGACTCAAAGGAGTACAAAACAAACATACATTTCTGTTTTGTATTTACTTCATCTGTTTGGTGAGACATTTTTTACTTAAATGGATGATTGAACATGATAATATTTCTACGGCCACAGAACAGGCAGGGGGCAAGGGAGGCAAGGGAGGTGGAGGAAAGAAGAAGGGCTCCTCCTTCCAGACTGTGTCTGCTCTCCACAGGGTGAGTCAAAGATTGGAGCAAGTTGGTCAGGACACTTACGAAATTAGTTGCTAACTATTAGCTCACTGCTGTCATGTTGAAGACATCATCTGGCGAAGAAATTACAGCTAAACTCACAATTCATGTTGAAGAACTCAAATGTTACAGCAAATTTGGTTAAGTCTTGACATTTACAGTATTTTGTACTTAAGTCCTTGCAAATATTTAAACAGCGGGGGAAAGTGATAGTGAGACCAGCTTGTGATTGTGTTAAATTTCGCCCTTTTCTCCTAACAGGAAAACCTGAATAAGCTGATGACAAACTTGAGGTCCACTCACCCTCACTTTGTGCGCTGCATCATCCCCAATGAGACCAAGACTCCTGGGGCCATGGAGAATCCACTGGTGATGCACCAGCTGCGCTGTAACGGTGTGCTGGAAGGCATCAGGATCTGCAGAAAGGGCTTCCCCAACAGGATCCTGTATGGGGACTTCAAGCAGAGGTAGAATGATTAAATTTGATGTGTCGCTGATGTTGTTATCATTTCCTCTGACAGTGCTTATAGTTAAGCATTCCCCATTACAGATACCGCATCCTGAACCCTGCTGCTATCCCTGAGGGACAGTTCATTGACAGCAGGAAGGGTGCAGAAAAACTGCTGGGGTCTCTGGATATTGATCACAATCAGTACAAGTTTGGACATACCAAGGTAGCTACACCAACACATATGTTAGGAATGGAAAGCTTTACACACAAGAGATAAAAATATAGTATATGTTTTCAAAGCCATTTATACCTAAATGTCAAACCAACCATATGACCAAATGCTAAAGTGCAATTTATATATGCACCAAAGGAGAAGTAATATGGGTTCACATTTGTGGTATTTATTTTGAATCAAAGATAATGGAAAGTACAGAAAACGGCTCTTACTTAAAGAAAAACACTTTCATTTTAATTTCCACTATCTTCAGATCACAGGTTTTCACAAAAGAACTGTATGGCACCTTTCCTAAAGGCATGAGAAATTCCTCTTCTTAAACCATCACTGAAAATGTTAAAATTCACTGTCATTGATAAAATGATTTTATGAGGCTGGCCTATCACACCCAACAGGTATTCTTCAAGGCTGGTCTGCTGGGTACTCTGGAGGAGATGAGAGATGACCGTCTGGCTCTCATCATCACTGGAATCCAAGCCAGATCCCGTGGTCTTCTCTCAAGAATTGAGTTCCAGAAAATTGTTGAACGAAGGTCAGGATACTGATGCTTAAATCTATCATTTGCATTTCAGGTATTGAGAGTGTTATATCTAAAATGTATGTGTGATGAAACATAGGGACGCCTTGCTTGTGATCCAATGGAATGTGCGTGCCTTCATGGGTGTGAAGAACTGGCCCTGGATGAAGCTTTATTTCAAGATCAAACCTCTGCTGAGGTCTGCTGAGGCTGAGAAAGAGATGGCCAATATGAAGGAGGAGTTCCTGAAGCTTAAAGAGGCATATGCCAAATCTGAGGCCCGCAGGAAGGAGCTTGAAGAGAAAATGGTCTCTCTTCTCCAAGAGAAGAATGATCTGCAGCTTCAAGTCCAGGCTGTGAGTTTTGGATTTGTTAATGTAAATGTGTAGGTGTGAGTCTGCAAACACAATCACTTCATCCCTACTCTCTGAATCACATGACTTGACATGTCCATAGGAACAAGATAATCTCTGTGATGCTGAGGAGCGATGTGAAGGGCTGATCAAGAATAAGATCCAGCTTGAGGCTAAAATCAAGGAGCTGACAGAGAGACTGGAGGATGAGGAGGAGATGAATGCAGAGCTAACTGCCAAGAAGAGGAAGCTGGAGGATGAGTGCTCTGAGCTGAAGAAGGACATTGATGATCTGGAGCTCACTCTGGCTAAAGTAGAGAAGGAAAAGCATGCCACTGAGAATAAGGTTAGTGTCTTTACATGTCTCAAATGTAGAAGCAGATGGTTTGTGAGACAGTCCATTGACTCTCTGATTTGTGTTTTCAGGTGAAGAACCTGACTGAGGAAATGGCAGCTCTGGACGAAATCATCGCCAAGCTGACCAAGGAGAAGAAGGCTCTTCAGGAGGCTCACCAGCAAACCCTGGATGACCTGCAGAGTGAGGAGGACAAAGTGAACACGCTGACCAAGGCAAAAGCCAAACTGGAGCAGCAAGTCGATGATGTGAGTACTTTTCCTTGAACTAGAGTTCAGAAAGAGGAAATAGAATGCACTGTAAAATCAATTGTTGCTCATTTCTGCCATTCCATCTCCAGCTGGAGGGATCACTGGAACAGGAAAAAAAGATTCGAATGGATCTTGAGAGAGCAAAGAGGAAGCTTGAGGGAGACTTGAAGCTTACTCAGGAGAATGTAATGGACCTGGAGAATGACAAGCAGCAGCTGGAGGAGAGACTAAAGAAGTAAATGAATGTTCTCTTCTAAAGGGATACATCTTATTGAGGTTGAAGTGGGTACTAAATCTCCCACTTTTTCTTATTTCAGAAAAGACTTTGAGATCAGTCAGCTAAATAGCAAAATTGAAGATGAATTGGCCTTGGCTGCTCAGCTCCAGAAGAAACTGAAGGAGCTGCAGGTAAATATGTTAAGAAAACCCACCGAATACCTCACTACTGTTACAGTATCTTCATGATATCATGACAACCTAAAATTTTCCATTGCACTAGGCTCGCATTGAGGAGTTGGAAGAAGAGCTTGAGGCTGAGAGAGCTGCCCGTGCTAAGGTGGAAAAACAAAGAGCAGACTTATCCAGAGAGCTGGAGGAGATCAGTGAGAGGCTGGAGGAGGCTGGTGGGGCCACAGCTGCTCAGATTGAGATGAACAAGAAGAGGGAGGCAGAATTCCAGAAGATGCGCAGAGACCTTGAAGAGGCCACACTGCAGCATGAGGCTACAGCTGCCACACTGAGGAAGAAACACGCTGACAGTGTGGCTGACTTGGGAGAGCAGATTGATAACCTGCAGAGAGTGAAACAGAAGCTAGAAAAGGAGAAGAGTGAGCTTAGACTGGAGTTGGATGATGTGGTGTCCAATATGGAACAGACTGTTAAATCTAAGGTACATTCACAAATGCCTGTTTCATTTTTTTGTTTGTCCAGTCAGCTGTAACTATTTAATTAGATGTTATGTGTCACAGTATAGCAAATTTCCATTTTTTATTCACTCTTCAAGACAAACTTAGAGAAGATGTGCAGGACTCTCGAAGATCAGATGAATGAGTACAGAACTAAGTTTGAGGAAGGTCAACGCAGCATCAATGACTTCACTATGCAGAGAGCTAAGCTACAGACTGAGAATGGTATGTATGTTCATCTTTACAAAACAGTTCTCTAAGGCTATGTTTATGAAAATCATATTCTTAGCTGTTTTTATAAACCACTCCAGGGGAGCTTGCCAGACAGCTTGAGGAGAAAGACTCCCTAGTCTCTCAGCTGACAAGAGGAAAGCAGTCCTACACCCAGCAAACTGAAGACCTCAAAAGACAGCTGGAAGAGGAAGTCAAGGTAATATAATTACAGTAGCTGACTCTTAAAATAGCCTGTAAATTCAAACATTATGTATAAATCCTCAATCCTTAAACATATAATTACAGACAGCCTGGCCTGTACCCTTTGTTAAATGTCTCTTCCAGGCGAAGAATGCACTGGCTCATGCAGTTCAGTCAGCTCGTCATGACTGTGACCTGCTGAGAGAGCAGTATGAGGAGGAACAGGAGGCCAAGGCTGAGCTGCAACGCAGTCTCTCCAAGGCCAACTCTGAGGTGGCTCAGTGGAGAACTAAGTATGAGACTGATGCCATCCAGAGGACTGAGGAGCTGGAGGATGCAAAGTAAGGATTGAAAGCAGGATGTATTGTTACCTAATAATCATTGCAGTAAATGCGGTGAGAAGAATTAATTGCATCAGCCTGGTTGATTCCTCTTTGTGTTTCATCCAGGAAGAAACTGGCTCAGCGACTGCAGGATGCAGAGGAAGCTGTGGAAGCTGTGAACGCTAAATGCTCCTCCCTGGAGAAGACCAAACACAGGCTGCAGAATGAGATTGAAGATCTCATGGTAGATGTGGAGAGATCCAATGCAGCTGCTGCCGCTCTGGACAAGAAGCAAAGGAACTTTGACAAGGTGCTGTAAAATGGTGGAAATGGTGATGTTAATCTTTTCTGAATTTATAGCTATCGAAGTACCTTGTTTTGAATGTGACTCCTTGGTACAATCCCATCAGGTCCTGGCTGAGTGGAAGCAGAAGTATGAAGAGTCACAGAGTGAGTTAGAGAGCTCCCAGAAGGAAGCCAGATCTCTGAGCACTGAGCTCTTCAAGCTGAAGAACTCTTATGAGGAGTCTCTGGATCACCTGGAGACCATGAAGCGGGAGAATAAGAACCTGCAAGGTTAGGGAGTAGTCTTTACTCATACACTTTTTACAGACACAAACAACTATAAATTTATAAAATTGTAAGGCCTGCAGTTAACTGTGGATGAACATTTGTTTTGTTACACAGAGGAAATTTCTGATCTCACTGAGCAACTTGGTGAGGGAGGAAAGAGCATTCATGAACTGGAGAAAATAAGGAAGCAGCTGGAGCAAGAGAAAACTGAGATCCAAACTGCACTAGAGGAAGCAGAGGTGGGAATCTGAAGGGTTTACATTTTTTTTGTATGCTGCAGCAGGAAGCAATAGTTGTTATATTCTTGGAATTGTATGCATTCCTATTATTCAACTGTTGTGCAATGTTTTTGACAGGCATCTCTGGAGCATGAGGAAGGGAAGATTCTGAGAGCCCAGCTTGAGTTTAATCAAGTGAAGGCTGACATTGAACGCAAACTGGCTGAAAAGGATGAGGAGATGGAACAGGCCAAGCGAAACCAGCAAAGAGTCGTGGACACCCTGCAAAGCTCACTGGAAGCAGAAACTCGCAGCAGGAATGAAGCTCTCAGGCTGAAGAAGAAGATGGAGGGAGACCTCAATGAGATGGAGATACAGCTCAGCCAGGCCAACAGGCAGGCAGCTGAGGCCCAGAAGCAGCTTAAGGGCCTCCATTCTCACCTGAAGGTATTTTAAGACTTTTTACTATGTTATTTTCCGCGTGAGCAACATTATCTATTTATGGCAATTACAGTCATGTCAAGGGCATATGTTATTGAAAGATGGTATTAGCATTTTGTCTTAGCTGTATTGCTTTGTATAGGTAACATTTGGATCAAAGTAGGATTACACTTAAATATAAATCCCCTCTTTAAATCCCCTCTGTTCCAGGATGCTCAACTGCAGCTGGATGAATCCCTTCGTGCCAATGATGACCTGAAGGAGAATATTGCCATTGTCGAAAGGCGCAACAATCTGCTGCAGGCAGAACTTGATGAGCTGAGGTCTATGGTAGAACAGACTGAAAGAGGCCGCAAACTGGCTGAGCAGGAACTGCTGGATGTCAGTGAGAGAGTACAACTTCTACACTCCCAGGTAAGATGAAAAAAGTGGCCCATTGTGGTCCATTTGATGGTGTATCTTTACAATTAAGATATTCTAACTACCTGCTATATTTGTCTCTTTAAAGAACACCAGCCTGCTCAACCAGAAGAAGAAGCTGGAGAGTGACACGTCCCAGCTTCAGACTGAAGTGGAAGAGGCTGTACAGGAGTGCAGGAATGCTGAGGAAAAAGCCAAAAAGGCCATCACTGATGCTGCCATGATGGCAGAGGAGCTGAAGAAGGAGCAGGACACCAGTGCTCACCTGGAGCGCATGAAGAAGAACATGGAGCAAACCATCAAGGACCTGCAGCACCGCCTGGATGAAGCTGAGCAAATCGCCATGAAGGGGGGCAAGAAGCAGGTTCAGAAGCTGGAGGCTCGTGTGAGTGTCAAGTTGCTTATGTCAATGAAAGGAATATTTACGAAAAGACACATTGAATGACGAAGGTCAGTTCTTGTGGACAATGGTTGCATTGTGTGACATTTACAGGTGAGAGAGCTGGAAAATGAGGTGGAATTAGAGCAGAAGAAGAGCAGTGATGCTGTGAAGGGGATCCGTAAATATGAGAGACGCATCAAAGAGCTCACCTACCAGGTACTGTCTGATTGTGCTTTGTTTGGTGGGCTGTATATTTTTCTAGAACTAATTCACGGATTATGATACCTACACACTAAAATCACAGTGTAGCTATGACCATGTACCATTTATTGTTTTTCTCTTTGCAGACTGAGGAGGACCGTAAGAATTTGGCCCGTCTGCAGGACCTGGTGGACAAGCTGCAGCTGAAGGTCAAGTCCTACAAGAGGACTGCAGAGGAGGCTGTAAGTGTCCCCTTGTGTTCAGCACACTGATGTAGCAGCTGCTGGATGCATTTGACAGCAGTATCTTTAAGGCCAGGCTTTCATTGTGTGCTGACTGTGCACCGCGACTGTGTCTCAGGAGGAACAGGCGAACAGTAATCTGACCAAGTTCCGCAAGATGCAGCATGAGCTGGATGAGGCAGAGGAGCGAGCCGACATAGCAGAGTCTCAGGTCAACAAGCTGCGCGCCAAGAGCCGTGATGTGGGCTCAAAGGTTTGTGGCTTCTATTCTTTACTGAATCAGAGTAAGCAATCCCACATTTTTCAAATTACACCTGCAATAGTATAGTAATTAAAGTTCACACACTACTGAGTCCTTTAATGTAACTGGAAAGCACCACACTGCCTATTTTCATCTTTTGGCACTTTGGCAGTGTTAACCTTCTTGTGTAGTGGGACATTTTTTTGCAAAACGCAATATTTTGTAGATAAAAGTATTGCATTATTTTCCAACATCCAAACTTCCTACAGTATAATGACACAACACCTATGGTATGGTAAAGAGGTCATGGACGCATGAATTATACAGAGTGTCTCTGGGTATCTCGAAAACCCTGAAGGCAAGTTATCAAAAAACCTGAATGCCTTGTCTTGTGTTGTTTAAACTGGGCAGTTAAAACATAAGCAACCACACACCTTTATTACTTCATTATCTCCCTATTATGCACTTTGCTGCATTTCACTGGTTTGCAGTTTACTAATCAACCAACAAGATTTCTGGTAACTGCCAGAGCGTACCATGAAGAATGTGCACTACATTTTTCGAGCCAAGGGACAGTCTTACAGCTAGAGCTCTTGTTCAAGTTCTCAGTAAATACTTAATCAGAAAGGCAGATGCTGGGTTTTACAGAGTATTTCAGAACTTACCTTACTTGCCTGTGCCTTGTATCTAAAAACTTACTATATGATGTGCCAATGTACTTTTTTGAGCTAGCACAAACTCTTGTGCCTGATTTCTTCAGCATAACACCATCTTTTTATTATAGAAGACCAACTACGCATCAACAGAAACTCACTTCGGATTTTTGTACACATCATAACTATTAAGCTGACATGTTTTAAAGAGGAAACTGATAATTTCATAACATGTATAACAAAAATTCTAATAACATCATGTAGAGTGGTTTGCTATTTTGTATTTGAGGTAGTGTATTTAGAAGAAAGGACTTATTGAAGTCCTATAAATTGTAAGTAATTCTGTGGTAGATATGGATTTTGTCAATATTGCAGCACTACAGACTGAGACTGTGGGGCAGAGATGGTGTTGGGTGTGCTCCATAGTTGATAAAATAAAATGCAGTTCCCGTTCTCCTCGGAATTTTCTGAGTATGCCATGGCATGCTAATGGAGGAATAACACTGAAAGAACCTGATGTGAGACTTACTCTAGCAACAGCACTTACATACTTTGAATATTCTGAGTAGTTTTATACCAGATTATTTTTCCCTCATCTGAGTTTCAACCTCTCTGTCCATCTTTCCCTCTTTCCCCTAACAGAAAGGGCATGAAGAAGAGTGAAGCTCTCAGATGGACCTTTCTGAAACCTCTTGACTTGCTGTGTTGTAGTTTTCCCATGTCCCCTTTCCTGTAATTCTGTAGAATAAACTTAATTTGCAACTGAACATTCATGTGCTGTTTATCCTATTTTAACAGTGGTGCATCACTGGCTTTCATTTTTCATATACATTCATTTCATTACTTCTGTGATTTGCATTTTCATTTTAAGTGTTTATTATTCATAGTATGGGTTTTAAATCTAATATTGCAACAAATAAAATTCTAATTACATCTAAGTTTCAATCGAAGTAAATACATTTAGGTATTTTGAGCCCCAGAGCTTGATGGTAATTCCACAATGTGCATACATACAAACTTTCATACAGATAAATTCACACACTATGCAAAACTGAAGAAAACACCAGTTTGTGAATTTGTAGTTAGTTTACTGAACAAAAATGACCATCTTTACTACTTCAAATGACCATATTTACAATTTATATAATTTATCAAAAATTCAAAGTTAATGAGTATCCAAAGAGCTAAGTAAAGGCTGGGGGTGAAGTATAAAAACTTCTCAGATATTAGTTAGGGACTGTTTTGGGACATTTTTCTGGAAACCACAAGTCAATACAAGTCAAATGTAGTTCTACACATAATGTTAGAGTTACAGTTGAGTAAAAAGTGATTTTCCTGGTCAAAGTTAGTATTTCACTTTTGGTCCATTTTTATGGGCCATGAGCTCCCCATTTGTAATGAGGGAGCTAAAAAGGGGGAAATTTTTATTTCAGATTGCAGCATGTCAAAACATTCTCAAGTGTACGGCTTAACTTCATATGCAGTCTTCTGTTGCATATTGACAATGAATGCATATGTCAAGGTGAGAATATATCACAAGAGAAGCTTCATAAAACAAGATACAGACAAGCAGAAAACTCAGTTTGCATCAGGAGATATCCATCATTAATATATATACTTGTAGAGATTCTTGAAATCAGGGTTGAGTGAGATAAAAGAAACTATTAAAGGTTTTGTTTATATCCTATTCACACTGCAAGCAAGCAAGATAGCTGGAGCTATCTTACATATCTTACAAGCTTACTACCAATAGCAACTTAGCAATCTAATATCCAGTAGTTCTAACTCACCTTTAAAGGGAATGTTGCAGCATGGTTTACCAGTTCATTGACAAACCCTTATCATACCTTCTTCTGAATTTGTGAATGCCTTCTGAAGACCTTCTTCAGAAGCATTTCTAACTCCTTCTGCATTTTAAAATAGCACTTTCACAGTGCTCATAACCACATGCATTAGCAACACCATTTGTCATTGGTGTAGATTGGGTGTGTATGTTCTTTCTGGACAGAGTGATGGTTTTAATGAACCACTTTAATGAGACCACTAGGAAACTTGCTGGGCATGTGGATTACAGATAATTATCAAATTATTCTGCATTTTATAAGCTTTATCATAAACTATTCTTAATGTTACCAAAGGAGATTGTATGTACTAAAACAAAGAATTCCTAGGCAGTTAAGATGTTAATATGTTGTAAACATAACATAACAACACACATAAACTGATGCAGCTGGAGTTGCTCTTAAGTTACAAAAATGGCAACTTGACATATCAATGTTAAACATGAAACAATGAAGATCAATGAAGATCTGCTCGTATGCTCTCTAGCCAATAGTGATGAAGAGAAGAAGGACAAGAACAACCAAGCTATGTTGTTCCAATGATAAATATTCGATTATAAGGTAACAAGGTCACCTTTATTTTCATCATTCTAATACTCAAAAGAAAATCTAGCCTATCAATACATTAATTAATGTCACAAACTCATGTTGTTCTGATTACAGGGTGGTTTGACCAGTTTTGACGATGAAGACAGAAATGAAAATAAAAGGTAAGGTAACATTTAACCTTTTACAAACTGTCTGGGTAGTGCTGGACCAGTTATCATCTTATGTGCTTTTCTCACAAAGTGAAAGTGTTTGCTTGACAGAGGTAAGTGTTCTTACCCAGTATTAAATCTTTTTCTTTCTGATTTCAAAACATATGCAAAATAAAGCAGTCAAAAGTGACTTTCCTGTACACAGAGCTTGTTGTTGCTTGTTGTCAGTGTAAAGGTAAGGAGCAGAGCCCTACTGTTGTAGGGCCCTACTGTTGTACCTTCGGGTAAGGTACTTAACCCACAATTGCCTCAGTAAGTATCCAGATGCATCAATGAATAAAACTGTAACCTATGCAAGCCACTCTGGACAAGAGCATTTGCTAAATGACAATAATGCAATGTACCAAGAGTCACACCTGGCTAAACTGTCTGATCTGCAGTATGAGGGTAATTACTGTGGTAGACCAATGCCACTCTGCATTATATCACTGTGTTTTTAGCAACAATCATTTTCCTTGAAATTTCCTTGAAATGAGACATCTGTATCAAAGCAAAGGTAGGACATTTTTGAATTAAAAAATGTTTGGTCCAAACCGCATCTACAAAGGTAACGCATGCACTATGAGTACAAATAACGCTGAATACAGAGAGTGGTAAGTGACTGCTTACCTGGCAGTAATGCTCCAGTAGTAATTGAACTGAGCACCAGCAACATCCCTCAGAGCAGATCATCTTCAGGGTCTCTTACTGAAGGAGGCTGAGTCTGTGTGTGCCAGCAGAAGTCAAGGGGAGCAGTGAGAGAGGCTGGATACTAATTAAGGACTCAGTGTCCCTTGGTGTGAATCTTCACTCAGCTGAGTTGCTACTCACATTACAAAGGTCTCATTCTGTACCCTCAAGTGAGGCAGGAGGTGTCAATCAAAACAGGGCAGAAAACACTCTCCTTACCTTCAGGGCTGACTTGACACCACTGTTTCTTTGGAAGCACAAAACACTTGTATGTGTGGTTTTATCTCAGTGTGCACACATATACAATGAACATCAAAATTTTAATGGATGAATGATACATTTCTGAAGGTTACGGAAACTGGTGGAAAAGGATATAAAGCAGGACAACATTCTCGTGGTGGATAACTGTTACAGACCTGTCTTTTGTCCACTTCTTAGAATAAAGGATACAGCTGATATCACTGGGAGATAGTAGAGACTCTGTATGCGTGAGATCAGCACTCAATCCAGCTGCATCCATCCAGGCAAAAAACTTCAGGCATGAGGAGTGAAGACAGAGAGGTAAGAAGAGGGTTCTATGACATGTGCCCACTCTAATAATAGACTCCTGAGGAAGACAA